>NC_135867.1:9752691-10052691 GCF_031162955.1 Sander vitreus
AAATGGTGCAGACTTTTTATTAGCCTTGCTGGCATCTGGTTTCTCTTTAGCCGGCTTGTTCTCTCTTGTCCTCTCTCTCTGCCTCTCTCGTCCTCTAGTTTGTCCCCTCTCTCGCTCTGTCTCGTTCTGTCGTTCCTTCAGTGTGTGCATCTGCTGCGCCACACATGCATTTCAATGTGACCTCTTGGTGGCCTCCAGGCAGTCAGTCTGATGGGAGAGCATCCTGTGTGGAGCTTTTAGAGGCAAAGGCACCCCAGGCCACTTCAGTAATGGAAGTCTCCAGAAACTACAGGGGCTCAGAAAACATGCCCTTACAGAAAAACTATCTCTCTTTCAAAGGTAAAAGTTATGACATGTACAGTAAGGCCACAGTTAATTCAAATACATTGCTGCAATTTCAAATTCTAAGAATTTAATAAAATATAAGGAGTTCCTCTTTTTCAGATACACAAATGATTCTATTTTGTCCTTAAATCAGGAAAGACATGTATTCATACTATAAGCAGATTTTTCATTAAGTGTCTGAATAAAGAAATGTTTCCCTTCTTTAAAAGTAATAGCACTATTGGCAATATTCCTAGACGTATCCCCTCTCTGAAAGGAGAATATCACTTGCCCCCATTCATTAAACCTAAATACCTATATAAGGTAAATGAAGTAAACCTCCTCAGTATAAGCTGTACGTTTTTTTTGTTAATTACCATCGATCTATTGAGCAGAAACGCCACATCAGTAAATCTTAGTAATAAAACGGCTAATCAAGACTTTGTTGTTCATCACAAGGTATTGCAATTACAGTGATAAGACATGCATACTATCCATACGTGCACGCAGACGTTTCCACACACACACACACACACACACACACTCCGACCAAAGCCCCTTGCTGAAACGGACACAGCCTGCCAAGCGCTCAGACTGTGACATGTTGGATCAATGCCGACAGCCTTCCGACCTTCCTCCCACCCCATCTTCCAACAACTCGCTTGACTGACAGCTCCCATCAGTCCATGTCTAAAGCTCCATGACAACACACACTCTCATCCAAAAATACATGCACACATCCCTTACAGACAAATCGGGAAATGAATGATTTTGCATGTGAAATATACTGTACATGAAAACTCTATAAAAAAAAAGCCTATAGTTAACAAGTGAGGCTACTTTTTGCTATGGTTTTACTTTAATTAAGGTAACATTTAGGCTTAGTAACAGTGCTTAATCAGGATGTTTTCTTATTATTTATACCACCACTGATTCTATTCTATCTTCCATTTCACCAGCAGCAGATCACCTTGACATCAGGCCAAATACTTGACATGCTGCTTTCTAGTGTTCGGTAATGCCTGCATCGTTTAATGTAAAATGAAGCTGTGACGTGCACATTTTGCAGATACACAAGGATACAGTTTGTACCTTAGGTACAAGCACATCTTACTATTGCTTGTAATATTGGAATTTGAAATTAAGCTTATCCTAGTTCACACCATTCATTCAAAATGTACCCTATACTAGGGCCTGTACCATACAACATATCTGGTGTACTAGACCTTTTATGTCAGGATGCTTGGAGGAATTCTTTTATTAGTTGCTTTTGTTAGACATTATGTCATTTCTGTTTGGTTTTCTGAGGAAAAAATGCACACGAGTGGGGAATAACTGAATTATGTCTTGCTCTGCATAGAAATGAACGTCATTAGTGCAATTGCATAATAACAAAAGAGGGACTCCCTGAAGCAAGAGAAGCTTTTACTCCACAAGGTTTCAGACTTTTGTTAATGTACTTCTTTTTTTCCCTTTGACAGTTACGCAATGACTTTTTTCTTTACAATAGCTTGTTGCATCATAGCAGTATTTGTCACAGAGGGTTAGACGTGGAAGATGTCATGGAATGAAGTGTAGACTTTGTTAAAAGCAGGTTGTGAATTCTTAGCAATATATTGACAAAAGTTGGCAGATATATTATCAGTCCCTCCAGGATTTTGCGATGTCGCGATCGCGCCAATTCACGCGAATTCGGCCAATCACCGCGAATTTGGTGCGACTTTTTTTGACCAATCACCGCAGCTTTTCCGCAAATTTGACCAATAACCTGAAGTTTCCCACAGCAGTCCCACGTGCACTCTGAGAGCCAATGACCAAGTGGAAGTGAGAACGGGTTGATCATTTCCTTGTTTGTGATATGAAGATGAGACGTGTGTGACTCGAACATCTCACATTTACCAACAAAACGTACAGCGAAAGACCGTGCAAACCATTTCAGACCGTACTGCCAACCTGTATACATTTTAACATCAATGTACGCCGTAACGATTTTTCACTCTAAAGTCGCTGCCGTTTCAATCCTGTCGGCTATCTACAGCGGGTGGGGCTGCAGCTCAGTTTCCGCCGCGACTGACGCTTGCACACACACATAAACACACAAACAGACAAACGCACAAACAACACACACAGTGGATGCAGGAAAAAAATGAGATGAGATGACACAATGACCTAAATTGAGGACAGCTACGCTTGTTATTGTAAGTGCAATGATAAGTTAAAGTCAGTACTTTATCAAACCGTATGAATGTGTGTCCCAGGCCAGGTTAGGAAATTAACTAACAATGTAAAGATCAACAAGCCACTGACACATATGTTCAAATTTGATTCATTCAATAAATTATAATTTTTTGTCTTAAATCCACCATTTTCATATTATACCAACATTTGGAGCATCCTGAGCCTTTTTCGTAAGGTTACTAGGGAAACTAAGCCCAGAGTAGTTTTATTCTCCCCAAAACAAGTTTCCTTTTTATTTTTAAAGAAGTATGCAAAAAACAAAATCGCAACTTTTTTGCAACTTTCACTGTCTCCCGCCACTTCATTGCAACAAACAAAGACATCACAACTTTTATCGCAACTTTTTACAAAAGCTCCCACAGAATCAGGCATTTTGGGCCGCAACAATCTCAAAAAAAGGCCGCGAAATCCTGGAGGGACTGTATTATGCTGTGGCCTAGTTTGTGAAGGAGAACATAAAAATGATATTGAAGATCTATCTCTTTGGTTGTTATTATGTTAGCATGAAATTATTCTAACATCAATCTGCCCTTTTGAACATTCACTGGGATAAATCCCATCTCAACTCCTAGCTCAATGGGCAAATTCATGGAAAGAGTAACAGTAAAAGTTCTTTATTTGTTAACAGTATGACAATGTATAAAATTGTAGTTGCTCTCAATATTCAACAGTTTTACCAGATGGCATTTCTGGAATATAAAAATAATTCAAGAACTTAACATAGGGCTTTTTTTTGTTGCAATGCTGTTAAATATTACTGCACTACTCTTTTCCTTCTCTTTGAAAACAAATGTGCTACTCGATAGAACACATTACACAGCCTGCGCTCAACACATCCATCACAATAAACAGCAAGCAGGTAGTTTCAAGAAGTTCCTCCTCCGTGACATTTCCTCCATCAACAAAAAAAAATGAACTGCAAAATCCGCAGTTAAAGAGGCAGCAAAACTGGAAGCTGAATACAGCAGCATCTGATGCTGGTTGCCATATCTCACTCTCTGTGTCCATCTCTGATATAGTGTGAGTGTATCTCTGGCAGTGCCCATAAACGCTCCCCTTACACAGTGGGACTTAGTGCAGCGCAGGCACAAAGGGCTGCCCCACCACTGCTGGCACATCAATACACTGACCGTACCACACACTTAATGCTAGTATAGGGATCGACCGATACTGTTTTTTCAAGGCCGATACCGATTATTAGTAGTTAATGAAACCGATAACTGATGTTTGGAACCAATATGCATTTACAGTGAAAATGAAAACCTAAAATCTTTAGGTCAAAATTAAGATTTTTTTTTTTTTTTACAAACTCCAACACAAAACTTTGTTTAAATGCTTTAAGCAATTATGTAATACATTAGAAACTTTCAACATAACACACATTAAAAGAGAGTCAGATAGTGTTGTGGGCGGGAATTAAGTCAAACTCAGTGGTGAGTGAAACCAAAGCAGAGGGACAGACACAGAGCTGTAGCCGAGCCAAAGTAGCACACTTTTTAATTAATTCACTTTATCGGTTATCAGGCAAATAAAATGGCCATACAGATAATCTGCAAACTGCCAAAAAACAGGCAGATATACGGCCAGGGCCGATAATTGGTCTATCCCTATGCCAGAGAATAAGATTCAACAAAAATCATACTTAATAGTTTGCATGGAGGGAAAATAACTTATTTGGAAGCTCATAGGTTTGTGTTTTGGTCCTGTGTCTTTGAAGTGCACTGTTGCTTGGCTACACCCGAGGTCATGCCCAGTCGCAAGTGCAGTGACAGCAAGAGGAGAGAAAAGGAAGAGAAGCAGGTGGCGAAGGAGGAAAATAGGAGAGGAGGAGGAAGAAAAGGAGGAAGGTGAGTGAAGAGAGGAAGAGGAGAAAGAAATAAGGACAGAGGAGAAGGATGAGAGGACAGGCCAGAGAACAGATGAGAAATAATGTTTTTTTGCATGTGTCTGGCTCAGTGTGGTTCATACGCTGCCTGCAGGTAATCTCTCCCCGTCTCTGACCTTGAGTGCTTACCTCAGGCCAATCATAACGTACGCCAACTCAACACAGTGAGAGAGACAGGAAGAGAGGGAGAGAGAGTGGGCACAGCGCTGACCCAAGCACATCTCTGGAGGAAATCACCTCCACCCAGGGGGGTTTACGCTGCCAAAAGCATTAACTTCCAATGGTTTTTTTGTCCAACGCAGCATGCAATCAAGCAAGAAAGCAAGCCCTGGCAGTGTTTGTCTGATGAGTCTGTACACCACATATCTCTATCCTTTGTTCACTTCCTCTGTTGTTTTCCCTCTCTACCTCCTCTCTCTGCTCTGTGGCTAGTCTCCCTTTTCCTGCTGTCTTTTCCTCCTCTTTTTACTGTGATTTTATAGTCTCTTCTCGTTCATTCCTACCGCGGGAGGGTTTAGTTTTTTCCCTCAAATTAATAATTAAAAGATAGCTATTCATTCTGTCCGAGTAGCTTTAAAAAAATATATGGAATTAACATGGGAGAAAAGGCAAGTAGGTGAAGAGAGGATAGAAAAGTGGGACAGAGGACAAAGGGTAGACGGGGGGAGGGGGGGAAGCTACTTGGAGAGCATTGGTGCCACAAGTCTCTTAGTATTTTCATCATTTAATCGTTAACATTTCCAGAGTTTATTTTTATAGGCAGCTGCCTACCCCCCAAAAGGGCAACTAGCGGACCTATAAATCAAAAGGAGGAAAGATAAATAATACTACAAATAAATAAATATTAGATTTTTTTTAAAACTGGACTGCATGACCGCGGCAGATATTCATCATCCTTGCACGTACATTCCCTCCTCTCTGCCTTGCTACTTGACAGAAAGAAGACCAGTGTGGCTTCCTCTCAAAACGTTGCAGAGTGGGAGTGCTTATCAAGAATTAATGACGCCTTTCAAACAGAAACTTAACAAGCCATACTTATCAGGCATCGCAAAAGTACGATTCCTGGTGCTCAATGACCACGGGCCGTTCAAATTATGATGAATAAGTTGCTGAAAGTACCTGATGAGTCATCTTAGATTAGCTTTCGCAGTATGAGTGAGCTTGTACAGTGTGAAGGCAAACACTTCCTCGACCCCCAAATGTGGTGAGGAAAACGAGAAGCTGCCAAGAAACGAGAGTTGTGCCCATAAAAGTTGAGCTCGGATCAGTGAGCAAACTACATTTTCCTTTTAGCAACTTCAAAGGGTGAGATGATCCAGATGGAGGCTTGAGAGTGTTCTTCAGTAGGCAACACCCTTTCTGAATGCATCTACAGACTCAATCCAGACCAATCTTTAATGACTCATGGTCCCTCTGTGTGTCTGTGCATTCACTGATTTAATAAAGAGGATACAATCACCATAAAAATCAAATGAGTGACAAAGAGTGCACTACAAAATCATTCAAATGACTGCTATGGCTGATGGTAATAACCAGTGTGAAACACAAGCCTTTGTGGAGACAATCTGCTGAAGTGGAAATAATTCATAGTGTGCTTAAAGTTTTAACAGCAGCATTCTCTGTGCATATTTAAAGGATGGAGGAGTATATTCTGTCAAAGTCAGTCAATGCTAAATTCATGGCAGTCAGAAGTCAGTTTGAATCCAAAAAGTAGCTATAGCAATTACATAAACAGTCTGTAAGAAGTGATCCAGGGTTATTTGCCATTCACAGGATGTAGGCCTAACTGATACACAGACAATGACTGTACTGTACTAATGACTGTACACACATTCAAATGTGTATTCGCTAAAGCACATTTGCTTACCAGAAGTTGACCAGGAAAGGATGTTCAAGGTTCTGCATTATCTGCAGCTCTTTCAGGACGTTCCTCACTTCGTTCCGCTCCACGCATTTCAGCTTGTTCATGTACTTCATGGCGTACATCTTCTTAGTGTCCTTCTTCTGTACAATGCAGACCTGGTGATAAGATCACATGAAGGTCGATTATTTCGCTGAAGTGGACAAAAATGTTCTGAATACTTCATTGGTGTTCTGCTTGTGCATCTGTCTTTTGCTTCAGTACTTTCAAGGCTGTTAAAAGTGACTCGTATATTGCTTTCTGCAAACTGTAAACAGCTAACATATTCATAGAAAATGATAATACAGTCCTCACTACCAATATGATAACATGTTAAACATTGCCATTTCTCTTGGGCAAAATTATATAATTTAAAAAATGTAGCCACAAAGTAAAGCTTTGTTTTGTCAGTATATGATCAGTGGTTAGTTATGTTGCATGACACATAGAAAACTGTTTGCTATTCAGCATCCCTTTAAAATGCCTCAATGGATTTGTGACATGTATCATTTCACCAGATTTAATAAAATAAACACTAGAAAATGATGAAATTTAGTTTAGCACATTGTAAAAATCTATGTACTTTTGAAGGATGTTGCAATACAAATGCGGTTTTTACGGTGGCCGACAGGGGCAAACGCCCTGCAACTTAAGAAAACACACACAAATAGACAAAACACAAGCAAATTAAGAAAACAACTTCATTAATTTGACAACACATGCTGCAAATACACACAGCACAACCAAATAGATAAACGCGCTGCAAATATCAAACGACGCAAAAAGAAAAGCATACAAACCCAGAAAACAAATGCAACAAAAAACGCAGCATCCAGATTACACAACGGAAGTACTCCAGACCTCTAGAGGGAGCAGCTAGTGGAAGAGCTGGATTTTCGACCCCACGCAGAGAGCGGTTTGCCTTTTTATTAGAGTCGGGTATGGCTGCAGCCTGGAGAACTCCATAGACTGTATATTAAATTCATATTATTATTATTATTAATAACATAATATATTAGTAATATACAGTCTATGCTCCCGTCTCAAGCCCTCCCGGCTGGTGCCGTCCCCGAACTTCAGCTTTTCAAAATAAAAGCTTGCGTCTGGTCCGCTATTTGTTTGCACTTTGGTGTGTTGGATGTTTGTGAACTAAACAGTACGGCAGTCATGCTAATGAATACAATAACTTTTTCAGCAGATGTCTTACTTACAACACGTTGGAGTTAGCAAAGCAGTTTTGTGTTTATATGTGCGAGCGGGATTTATTCAGATTGATAAATCCCACGGTAAATTGGCTGGTTTACTAAACAGGGAGGGACTAGAAATCCTGTCTGTTTTTTGTATTTCAAGAGCGAATTGCTCCACAATATGAAAACGGATTGATCACTTATTTTGTTGGTAACCGTTGTTGTATAATCACAATATTACACTTGAGTAGGCCTATACTTCAGTAATGCGCCTTTCGGAGCTCGAAATGAAACCCTCTCATGTAATAAGGCTTAAACAAACGTCAAGGTTAAACGCTGATGCAGTTTTAAATGTTTTATTACCACGAGTTTACAGATGTCTCTGCTGATTGAGTATCACCTGTGACCTGAGCCAAGACACACCCACCAAACGAGAGAAAACATATCTCAAACATAGACTTAATATTTACAGTCTATGCAGTTGCTCTCTCTCTCTCTCTCTCTCTCTCCCCCTGTGGGGTCGAAAAGAAGCTGTTCCACTTAGCTGCTCCCTCTAGAGGTCTGGAGAACTTCCGTTGTGTAATCTGGATGCTGCGTTTTTTTGTTGCATTTGTTTTCTGGGTTTGTGTGCTTTTCTTTTTGCATCGTTTCATATTTGCAGCGCGTTTATGTATTTGGTTGTGCTGTGTGTATTTGCAGCGCGTTTATCTATTTGGTTGTGCTGTGTGTATTTGCACCGCGTTTGCTGAATGCTGCATGTGTTGTCAAATTAATGAAGTTGTTTTCTTAATTTGCTTGTGTTTTGTCTATTTATGTGTGTTTTCTTAAGTTGCAGGGCGTTTGCCCCTGTTGGCCACCGTAGGTTTTCCATCATTCCCCCATATTTGTCTAAAGCTTTATTGCTTGTGACACATGAAGTGTTATATAGTGCAATAACCAGAAATGTTGTCTATCCAACAAGGCTGGATGGAAACTTCAGGATTTCTCTATAATCTCTGTGATCATGCATTTAATCCTCACTTAAGACGTTAAACTTTTCACACCAGTATGTTTTGCATTTCAGAGATGGGAAACTTAACATTGCCATTCATTAGAATTGCTCTATGCGTGTCAGCTAGGAAGATAGATATTTCTTTCAAAATTGCATACAAATGCTTTCCAACAGCATTTATGTATCGGTGGAAATAAATAGCATGCCTCGGATGTGATGCAGCAAAAAGCAGAATATAACACCTGGTGCAATCTGGGTAGCTGTCATTGCATGTATATATCAAAATGTAGCCTACGTAATACACCCTTTTGACAATGTGTCTGAGAATTGACACTATTTTCAATATGCAGAGGAGAAAATACCCCGTATGTATTTGTAGTGGTCCTTGTCTGTGTCGAAGCATCAATAAGCCAGTGATTACTGCTATCTAAGAGAGTGATCTCTGGACCAGCTGGCACAGTTAATCAGCCAAACCCTGATCACATCACTCCTCCCATTGAACAGCTTGCCATCTACTGTGATTAGACTGCTTATCTGTTGTTGGACAGAGTGCTAGATAGGTGCTTTGCGAGTCTGTGTTCAGTGTACATGCACATGTGAGTGTGCATGTGCGTCGCTATATGTGCTTACACGTACTGTAAGTGCCGATGTGAATTACTCTGCACTATTAAGACTAACAACAACGGGAAACATGGCTGCTATCACCTCAGATTTATGTATGTATTATGTATGTAAATTGAACCGTAAGGCTTTACGAGACAATGATAATATTGTACTGACAGAGAGGGTCATTATATATTGTTGGTAACGTTGCGCCTCATGTGCATATATTTGTTAGCATGTATTATGTGATATACATTTGATATATATATATTTTAAGGTTTTGTTTCATATGTATTGCATATTTGCATTGGTCTTCTTTTTAAGTGCATGTCTTGTAATGTTCCTTTTGTTATTGGATTGTGCATATAGTGTTTTGTGTTTAAATGTATTGGATAGGCAGGCTCCTGAGCAACACTAACGTCCTCCTGGAATGTGGGTTAGTTTCTTAGTGTCAGTGCTGTCTTTCATATGTCCTTTGGCTTGTTTGTTTGTACTTTTCTAAATTGTTTAGCATAGGATACTAAGCTATATTCCCATTTTGATATTAATAAATATATGTATCATTAAGCTGATTCCAACTAAACACATTTCTGAGTAACATGGGTACACTTTGGCAAACGTACTTACTTTTCCGAAGCTTCCTTTTCCTATTGCCCTCAGGATCTGGAAGTGGTCGAAATTCACTGTGAGAAAGAAGAGTGGAACATCTCTGTTAATTGATATTAAATACAAAACATACATTTACATTTCTTTAAATCTTTATATTACAGTATTATTTCTCCTCCACTTTTACAATAAGTTGATAAAACTTTGCAAGATCAACTCTACACATTTGCTGTAGTTTAAACTTTTGACTTTTGGATTTCAGCTTTAAATACATAAACTGTATATGCTAGCTGAAATTACACTTCACTCTCATTAAAATGAAAACTAGGTCATTTGATTACTATAAATGGAAATAGATGAATGTTACCAGTAGGTTCACTGTAAGGTTTGCTTTGAGCTAACAATGCAGAGAAGTCAAACTGAAGCAGATGGAAGTCTCCAGGGCAACCACAGGTCACTGACATTATAGCTGAGAATTAAAATAGCTTCTGCACAAAGACGCCTTTATAATCGTTGCTTGTTTTTGTTTACCGACTGAACAAAAGACCGCTTTTTAGCTCTCTTTTTGAGTAGCTCAATATCCTCTCAGTCTTATTGACTGATTGATTAGTCTTATTCTCTCCTCTGCACACTTATTAAACATTATATCACTCACTCACACACACAGACACACACAACCTAAACCAGAGCTTAACTCCCTCTCACTGTCCTCCATCTATCGACATCATTTATCGCCAATTGAAACCGAATGGGGCTGTTTGTTTCATGCTTCCATGACAACCAGGACAGAAGGTTTTCCCTCCATGCCGCTTCCCCAAGGATGAAACAGCTGCTGCCCACTCTCTGCACTCATCTGATCACACACACAGCACACACTTGTGTTCACAATCATTCCCAAAAATACACACTTATATTGGACATAAACATTAACGGCTCACACACACACACACACACACACACACACACACACACACACACACTCTCTCATTCTGCCTACAGTCACTCAATCTATTGGATGTGACAGTTAATGTTATGCTCTGTTAGTCACGTATCATTGGCACCTCCTCCTCTCGCACTATCTGTGTTTGAGTGTTTACACAAGCAACTCTGCAATGGACCATATGAGGCCCGCTTTATAATGCACACACAAACATGCATAGACTTACATATGATGTATACCAAACACACACAGCCACACACTGCAGATAAACATGGTCATTTTCCTGCTGAGCTACTTGGAGATTCGGCTCTGATGGAGAGAGAGACAGCTGTGGTCGTGGATGAGAGGGCAGTGATCACAGAGAGAGAGAGAGAGAGAGAGAGAGAGAGAGAGAGCGAGAGAGAGTGAGAGAGAGAGATATGGAGACTGTCATATTTTACAAGCAGAACTCTGAATGGTTTAATGTGCGGTATAGATGATGGATACATGAGCGTGTAATGATTGAAATCTGCACATGAGTAGAATTGACACATTGACAGCCTTTCCAATGCCTAAACTAACTGAGGAAGCCATCTGACCGAGGAACTCATCTGCTAGTCAATTTATATTTGACTGACACATGCTAATCAGTTTGGATTGAAGTAATCACGCTTGTTCAGTTTGAGTCTAACACAGTCTCTCGCGCCCTCTGTATTACTGCGCTGTACAGTATGTCTATGCATTTCTTTCTCTGTCAGCAGTCTCTGAATGTCCACACTAAGCCAACAACATTTAATAAATGCTGTCCGTTTTGGCCCTCCGTCCACACTAAAGGCTCTCAAAAACGGCCACCTAGGTGGTTTTCTTTATACTCGTACTGCTCATTTTGGGGTGCATATAAATCTCTGCAGAGACATCCACACTGGCCCTTGTGTGCAAAATTGACGTCTACTCTAATTTGAGCTTAAGCCTGTGTTTGTGAAACCGGGAAATGGTCTGCATAGTGGATGAACCAGAAAACCAAAAAAAGTTTTTATGGGCAAGGAAAAGCTGTTCTTTTGGCAAATTATGGCATAAGCCAGGTTTAGGTTTGTGTGGCAGTAAAGTTAAGAAGACAACTTTCTGTCACCTCTGACAGAAGTATGAGGCTGGTGTCATTCTTTATTTTTCTTATTGTCAACAAACCCCATGAAAAACAACAACAATGTGTTAGTCCATCTGTCAACACTTTCCAACTTCCCTACACTGTTGCCCCAAGCACATTCATACCTACAGTAGGGCATACATCTTAAAAAACATGCAGGGTGTTTAGCATAAAAATAATATACTCCTATACAAATTACGTATATTTTTTAAAAGGTCAGTAATTTCCTAAAACAGCGGCACTTTAGTTTTTAGTAAACCTATCTCAAACAGGAGTAAATTGTACTTTTGTTGGGGGACTATTTTCCGTGGTGGATTAACACACATTTGGTGCTCTTGGGAGTTTTTGCAGCAGCGGGATGGTGTATGTGGGATTGAATTTATATATACTACAGTGTTTATCTTCATCATAATGAAGGAATGTGTCAGCCAGTGCAATACGGTGGCTCATTGGTGCGTTTTTTTCTCTCACAATCAAAAAATAGTTATTTGATTGACGTCTCACTCGATAAACTCGAAAACCGGAAACCTTTTGACCTTTTCAAAATTAGCCGTCTCTTTGTGGACGCACTGTCTCACTCTGTCTCCCCCTCTCTCTCTCCGCCTCTCACAGAAGCCTGTAAATCACGTAAGGACCCACCAAGGTGGGAACATCAGAGCTCAGGCTGTTGCTCTGACAACTGAAATAGAACCCATGGGTCCATGTGCCACTGATATGAATAAAGCATGATCAGCAGTAAACAGGGTCTGTCCATTAACCAGAGTCTCCTGGATACACAAGGTGGAAAACACGTGACACATAAGGGAGAACATGTGGTGCACACATCATTCTCAGAGGAGAAAAACATGTCTTGACAGAGTCCACCTTCATGCACACGCCTTTCTGTAAATCAACTAATATGGGTTGAGTATGAGTTACAAAATATGCTTCTGTCTCTGCATTGATGCCACCAAGGAAAGCAGTCTATATTTGTTCTGCAAATAAATCAATGCAACATTTAAGTTTAATTACAGGAATAATATCTTTTTTGCTGCTGCTTTTGATGTGAAATATTTATGTCTAGGCTGTTGGGTTAATTTAATTTTTTAAACAGTGAGGTTTAAAAATGTAAACTAAAATGTAGCTATAACTGTACAAAAGCAGTCTTTGACACAGCAAATTACAATATGCCACAAGAGTGGCATTAAATATTTATGGGCATCCCCAATCTTACATTCATTTGTGTCTAAATATGTTCTAATATTAATATTTTGTGTGTACAATATGGGAGAGAGACACATTTTTGCAAACGTGACCTGATGGTGGTGCTACTCTGTGCAACAACGATCTAAACCGAAAAGGGCTCGACCATTTATTTAAATACCATGTTCTTGGGCCGGCCTCTAGCTCACTCAGTAAGAGCGTTCACCCCATGTTTGTTGAGTCCAGCTGAGCGGCGCAGGGTTAAATCTGACCTGCTGCCCTTTGCTGCGTGTCATCACCCCATCTCTCTCCCCCTTTCATGTCTATCCACTTTCAAATAAAGGGAAAAGCCCCAAAAAAATAACATTTTCTTCATAACTTTATTCACAGTTTTTCAGCTGCACAGGAACTATAAATAAAAAAATCACCATTAGCTAACCTCAGAGCATTAACGTTCACTAATATATTTTTTAAATGTCAGCATTTATTAATGTTTAATGTTGAATTAACAAACAAACATAAATTCCACCTCTGTGGCCAATATCACCTTGAAGCAACCTTTAACGTTTCTGAAGTGTAAAGTGAAAACTCAATTTGCATCTGTATTGCTACTCCGACGGAGAGCGCATGATGTATACTCAACACGCAGTGACCCGCCTGGTTCCTCTCATCAGTGAGGGGGATTACTTTGTTTCCAGTGAGCGGGTCTTTTTCTAATTCCAAACAATGTGTCTCTCTGTTTATTATTCTCCTGCCCTCGGTGAAATCGCCCACGCTGTTTGCAAGAGAGAAATCAGGACGGTGCACTGTTTCATTAACTCAGAGATTTCTCAGAGAGTTCAGAGACTCTCTGTTATGAGTGACATTTCCAGAACAGCACGCTAGATGACTAAGCAGCAAGGTTAACTGTGAATAATGATTTCCTCTTTGATAGAGGTTGCCTCCAGTGAAAAAGAGAAAGCCACAGATTTCATTAGGGTGTGATGCAGTCATTTGACAGACTTAGGGTGAAAAAAAAAAAAAAATGGGTTTGTCACACAATAATGAAATACGTATTTCAGCAGACAAGCAAATAAATAGAAATATGAACCCGTCAAATGGGTTAAACTGAAAACAGATATTACGGCTTACAACTTTATAAAAAAAACAAACATGTATCATCATTTTCATCTAGGATACAATATACACAGAAAAAAAAATCTACAGTAAGGAAACACCTGGGGAAGCCACCTCACTTCTGACTAAATCACTGACTCATGTAACACTGACTTAATTGAAGTCCTTGGGGTGAAGCCAGAATAGAATTCATTTCAGAGACTGCCTTGAACCGATAAATTCACATTGTATTATCTACTCAGGTCACAAAGAAAAAGGAAATAAATTTGAAAACCAAGGGCTTTGCCAGTCCAAGTTATAACTCCTTTTTGATGGCAAAGAAATATGAGACAATAACCTGGCCAGACTCAAGCAATTTTGAATAATCATGAATATGAAGACATCCAAACCAAAGGCAACATTAGAGAAAAATGTCCAAGAGTTTCATGGATATCTTGAACAACTTTGTATTCTATTCTATGCGCTCTATATGTATATTTGCATAAATATACAATGCTGTGGCCATATCAAAGGAAAATCAAACTACAGCAACAAGGGGTAATCACTCTTTTCCGTTTGCTGAGGAAGAATAGTGTGGCAGACCTAATCAGCAGTACATCAGTCGCAACCATTTACTATAAGTGCTCTTAATTTAGTTAGCTAATAGGAATAGCTTAACACATTGATAAGGCTGCAGAAAAGATGGACACCCTGGGATAAGGCAGTCACACAGTGAATTCTACCCACAACTTTTGTCAATTTGTTTTACCCACTTTCCCTGTTTATCATCACTCCATTTGAGCCCTCAAAAGTAGAGAAACTAAAAGGGGAAAAGTCATATAATTTATTACTCACCCTCGTCTGTGTCCTCGGTGACTGGAGCCTTGCTGGACTGTCCGAGCCCCATGGCTGCTCCTCTTACAGATTCTCCTGTTCTGCTCCCTTAGCTTGACTCAGCATCGAACGGCCTCTCCCTCTGAGACGCACTCATAGCCTGGTCAACCCTAGCCCCTCACACAAAGATACACACACACACACACACACACACACACTGTCTCACGTGCTGGACTGCTCAACCCTGACACACACACATACGCAGCAGCTGGCTTGGTTTTGCTGACTTGAACGGGTCCTGTTTTCCTCTTAACTCTCCACCTTGACACAACCACACATCATTGCACACACACAGAGTGGAGGGCTTGGGGAACAGTAAAGCCACTGAAGCACACACACACACACACACACACACACACACACACACTCCAGGCAGTACTGTAATACTACAGTGTAAGTTTCCTGTCTGTCTTCACTTTTGTTTAGATGAATGCAGGCAGCAGACGTACGACTTTCGCCAGGCAGGAGGAAGAGGGTGGGTGATGTGTTTGCAGCTGTGACCCTCTGTTGACTGAGAGTCTAACCTGTGAGGGGAGGCAGAAAAACATGACACCACCAGCATGATGAGGGAGGGAGGGAGGGAAAAAGTAAAGGTAGAGCCTCTGAGACATGAACGGCTCGACACAGTATCTAATGATGAATGGAAAGACTGACACTGAATTTTCTTAGATCTTAAGATACAAAAAGAAGAAAACAAACAACCTTGCTGACAAAGTTAAATATGTCCTATCATAGCAGGTCAGCAGTAACAATGTTAAGGACTTGATTGGACAGGAGGGAAAATGACTTTAAATATTTGCGGGTCTCCTTCCTAGTTCGTTTCCTCCTCCTTTCCTTCATCCGTCATTTATCAATTATTTCATTTTTATATTTTAATCAAACCTCATCCCAGTGGAGCACCGTCTGCAGTGCATGCGTGATGAATGGTATGATCGTTTTTCCCATTAAGAGCACAAAATTGGAGGCTTTTGATTTATAGTTTGCTGGTGTTGTGAGCTGTAAATGGAATCGCTCAGGCTGCCCTCTTCAGGACAGGAGATTTTATGAGTTACTACGTTTTGTTCCAGAAGTAGAAAAAAAAAAAAAAAACGAAGCTCTGCTGCCTCATGAAACATGTAGGCTAAGCCGAGAAATCAACTCATGAAATAAATTCACATCACAGAATAAATGAATCATGTGTGCATCTTACAATGTTCTATTCCTGTATCGTCATCATTTAAGGAGTTGGACTGCCATTAAGTAAGTTTATTTTTATTTTTTTAATGGCTTTAGAATCTCCTGTGGTATTAATAGGCTACACTATTCATATCACAGCTGCATTATGTGGTTTGCTATGGTATTATTATGACAGCTTGTCCCATTACATTATATCAAAGGAAAATGAATAACTGAACTGAGTAACTGAGATGCATTTTAGGGTTAAATAGACAAACTTCAAGTCATCGTGGCAACATTCAATCCGCTAGGGGAAACCCTTTCATGAATGTCATTCCCACACTATGATAGTGCCACCACAGTATAGCTGAGTATCCCTTTTGGGTTAAATGAAATATTAAAAAACTAGTGCGGAGAGCTGCAGTGCTAAACTCCCCGCAGAGGACATTGTGCTCGGAGCTCCTTATCTGATCAAATGGGCCAAACATGCGCTGAATAGAAAGCACCCCCTGCATCCAGCTGTGGGCACCTACCTCTGAACGCCGCCGGTTAGTTGAGCATGGGACCATTTCCAGCCCGGTTTGCTGCAGAGATGTGAGGCGACAGGAGAGCAATAGTACAGCTCAGAGCATCACTTGTCCGGTGTTAGGACGTCGACGCACCGGGACACCTGCCACCCAAAGAATGGAATCAAACAGCGAGACGTGACTTGCGGGAATGCGCCGACCGAGTGCAATGCGAAATCCCTTGTTTCTGCAGGACAGAAGAGGACAAAGGCAGCAGAGATGGGGTTTAGGGAGGGAAACTGCTCGGTGCGTTGCACTGATGAGAGACTGACCTCCACATAGCCGCCTGTGTAATACGCTGGCCTGGCCACCACCGTGCGTCTGGAGAGGCACGTTTCATAGGCTGGTCAGGCTGATCTGCTGTAGCTGCGGGACTGAGGTTTCCCTGTCGTTAGCGTTCACTCATTAATCTCTCTCTCTCTCTCTCTCTCTCTCTCTCTCTCTCTCTCTCTCTCTCTTTATAAAAAATAAAAAAAAAGTTGTATACACTGATGCATTTCTTAGAAAGATACCAAATAGATTACAATTATATTTTCAAAAATATTACAAAGAAACCATTGTGCCTGTCATAGTTACAAACTACATTTACAGGCTATACATTGACAGTAGCCTACAATCAGTTATTCATCGCAGAGTCACCATAGCCCCTGTAGTGATTTTCTTCTGGGTTGTATCCTAAAATTAGGAGGTGATTGTCAGAATATCAACAGCCAATCAAATTAGTTTCCTATTCCCATGGAATGTACAAATTACAATTACAAACAACAATTACAAATATCAGTATCACGTTAAATTTCGCATTGCCTCATAACACTGTACTTTATTTACATATGTAGGGAATTATTGTCTCTCATGTTGCCACCATGGAGCCAGAGGCCATGATCAGCTTTAACACAGCGCCCCCCAGAGCTGATACTGCTCTGCTTGGCACTTCAGCAAGGCAGATTGTCGAGAATGCTGTTTCAACCTGGTGCCCCCCCAGGCGAGAGGCAGTCTCTTTATAGAGGAGCTGAGATTGCTGTCTCATAATAGGCTTTAAACTTATATGGAAATAGTAATTATACAAGGGGAACAATGGACACTAATGTCTCTCTGGTGTTCGATTGGGAGTCTGTACTGACCTTATTGTGCGTTATGGTATTTCTTTCTTTTTTTTAATCTCCTTTGGCTTCAATGTAATATTCTGTATGCTCTGTGTAGGCCAGTGAGCATGATATATAGTGACTGTTACTTCACTTATCGTTTCATAAAGGTCTGGAGTATATCATTATGACCTTCACTTCTATAAAGTTTTTTTTACAGTGGCCTTCACATTATTCACATTATGTGTGCCAGCTCTATGATTCATATGCAATGAATATCCAGGACTTTAAAACCAGAATATGTGATTGCCGCATTGGAATTTGCTGTCTTTTTGGCAGATTTCTGTAGTCCAATTTCTCATCATGCATTAACTTCTTTGGTCATTAACTACAAACTGTAAAACACATCCGTCCATTTTAAGGACTATCACCAGTGGCTACTGTTGATTGAGCAGGCCAAGGTCGAGAGGAGAATGGCTGAGTGATGGGACTGTGGGAACAGAGATATATCTTATACAGCGCACACTGCACTTTTTCTTTATGCCTCTCCGTCATGCCAAGACACACACTCAGTGTGGGCCATCCGTCTTCATACGGCGGTATAGGGGACAGACCTCCAGCTCTCAACACAGGCTATGACAGGTGGCAAGCATAACTCAAAAGCAGGCCATTCCCTTATCGGGCGTTTGGCAGCATCAGGCGGTCTACTGTGATGAAATGAGTGATGACATTGTCATATCACACCTGGACAGAAACGGAGTGCAGCTACTGAACACGCAGGAGGCCTCAGCATGTGCCAATGTTAGTCCTAGATTTGTCAGTGAGGATATTTATTTATTTGCTTCTAAAGAGAATCAGTCATAGATAAGTCCTGGTTATATTTGATTCAGATGTTAATTAATGAATGAAAATGATTTGCTATACTTCAAGATGATGCATAAGGACGCTGGACTTTAAGACCGCTCAGGAAGATGTAAGGAGTTTAAATGTGTGAAATTAGCCACATCTAGTGGATAAGAAAGACATATGACAGTGGCTGATGTTAATACAGCTGGGGTCTTATGGAGATATAATTTACAACATATATCACTTTCATGATCAGTACAGTCATGTTCAATCAACACCACCCTCCTCCCTAATGCAGAAATTCTTCATTATGGAAACACGTATCAGGGTACAGGCTATTAAAGCTTTTCTATTTATGATCTGGTCCCTTTTCAGTCCTAGGGATTTCCATGGATTCTTCTAGGCAAGGCAGTTTTTTTTGTTTGTTTTTTAAGATTATTTTTTGTGGCATTTTGAGGCCTTTATTACCACAGGACAGATGAAGACATGAAAGGGGAGAGAGAGGGGGAATGACATGCAGCAAATGACCACTGCGTGGAGGAGTAAACCTCTATATATGTGCGACTACTCTACCAACTGAGCTAACCCGGCCACAGGCAAGGCAGTTTTCAGCACATTTCATTTCAAGCAAAAACTGAATGTGCTTTAAATTATAATGCGCACAGCAGCAAATAACATGTACAGAAGAATATAAAATATATGGTACACTTAAAAACATGCAGCAATTTCATTCCAAAGGTGCTATATACTGTACTGAGTTGGGATCTTGAGACAAAACAAAAGTCATTGTCGTGTTTTGGAAGTCACCGTGCAGCATGCACATAAGCTTTCAGACAATACCCAATTGATTCTAGGAGATTAAATGTATGGGAACAAATCTTGAGTGGTGGAAAGTAGCAAAGAACATTTACTCATTTACTTAATATTGTACTTGATTACAATTTTCAGGTACTTTGCTTGAGTATTTCAATTTGTTTGGCTATAACTCTGCTTCACTACAATTCAGAGACAAATATTACACTTTTTATTCCACTACATTTATTTGAAAACTTACTTCAGTAGTATCTTTGCATCTTTAGTTAAATAATGCATAATGCATTCAACATATAAATGATCATGTATTATTATAGGTTAAAATAAGATAAGATAAGATAAGACTATTTTATCCCTTGGGGGAAAATCATAAAGCTGCTCAGCAGTGGGTAAAGTAATTCAACTTAGCACCACTTTCACCAACATTAAAATGATGTACACATTCATATGTTCTAATATTATGATACACATTATTCTGAAAGGGTCCATTCTGCATAAGTAGTACGTTTACTTTTGATGCTTTAAATATTTGTTGTACTTTTACTCAACAAGTAAAAGCATGACTTTTACTTGTGTAGTTTACTTGTGGCAGAGTATTTCTACATTGTGGTATTTCTACTTTCACTTATGTAAAAGTTATGACCACCATCACTGCAAAACTGATTTAAGCAATACCATGCTGAATATTCCTCCTTTTCTCAGGCAAATTACTAACGTATGTCTTCCCAGTATTTGAATGTTTGGACAAAAATCACAGCTCACTATCTTCTCGAGCAGGTGACACGGTGCCTTGCAAAAGTGTTACCCCCCCTCCTGCAAAATCAGTAATTTCATTAGCCAATAATCTCTGAGCTAGCTACTGAACAAAGACATCAGCTAACATTTTTTGACACTATTAACACTCTGATGGAACTAAACCTGACACTTCATAAGTCACAGTGATAATGACCAATTTGACACAATGTTCTAACATTCAGCAATTTTAGTTTCTTACGTTTTAATTTGGGTTCTAATCTGCGCCATAAAATTACCAATTTCTTCTCTGGTGACTACCAACGTTAAACTTCACAACCGCACTCCTGCTCTCCCTCTGACAGATTAGATAGCGACTCAGCCAAAGGCGGGAGTCTGGCACAACCACCTCCGATTAGCCAAAACTAAGTTTCTGTTAACTCTTTCCTTGAAGGGGTAACAGGTGCATAGCATTGGTGACGACACAGGATATTAAACCTGTTTCAAGCCCTTTGAACCTGTAATTGTTTGTCCTCTGTCACTAAAAGACATGTTCGCAAACTCCAACTTGAAGCACTAAAATTGATTTAAAAAAATAAAATAAAATCAAAATAATAATAATAATTTTATTATTAGAATGTTTAGGGGGGGCTGAGATGAAATTTAGTGGGGCTTGAGCCCCCCTAAAAAGGGTCTAAAATCGCCAATGTTCTCGAGCCTGCTTTGATTCCTCCATAAAGATCAGTGCTGTCTTATCTGACACAGTGGGTTGTCGCCTGTCATTCTTCTGGAGTTGCATAATTATTTTGGAGTAAACAGAGGGTGTGTTAAAATCTGTCCACATGCATACGTGGCTGCATGTGTGCATCGGTGACACAGACAAACAAAGGTTCAGTAGTGCAGTAGGTGTAAGTGAGTCATGTTCATCTTTAACCACTTGTTGCTTGTTTCATCTTTTGTGCCGCTGGCACTAAGCTACTCTTTCTACCCACCAACATGCTACACCAAGGTGCTGAGCATGGCACGAGAGCTCACCCAGTGGGCTGCAGATTTGAAGAGGGACCCTGAAACTGTAAGTTAGCTGCAACTATTATAGATTTTTTTTTGCTTTAACACTAAAGTTGTATTTTGCATATATTCTTAAATGGTCTTGTGTACTTGTTTGTTGTGTATCTAGTGTGTTGTTATATATTGTACTAAGGTCCACATTGGAGATAATAGTTATTTTATTCCTTCATGTATTATCTAGATACAGATATGCAGCAATTTAGTTTAATCCCATCAAATCAAAACATTGTGGGTTAAATGTAAACACATTTTAGTAAGGTTTAATTTAGTAATGTGAGACACCTGGGAGTTCTTAGAGTAGGGATGGGTGTTAAAACATTAGATTGTCCTGTCGATGTTCCATTTTTAAAACTTCATTTTGTTCTTTTCATCCAGAGTTACTGCATGGCACACATGCCGGATCTCTACCTTGATGTCCATGTAAGTATGACTTCAAATTCCCCACGATTGTAACAAAAAAGCTACTTAACTTACACTAGATTGGATTTGTTATTATTGTACATAATTGGCATATGGAAATTTACATATTTTGAAAAGTAACCAGGGTTTAAATTCCAGATACTTTTCTTCAATGTTTATCTTTCACACTCTATTTTCTACACTAACATCTGTGGAATTTTGACTGAAAACCTCAGCTGTAAATCAAGCAAAGGCACACTAATTGCTACTCATGCCGAATGCAGAATGCCTGTGTGATGTACAAAATGAGGACCTACATCTCCCTGGTGGAAGGCCTGCGAGATCGCCGCTGCGCTTACACCAGAGAAGTGAGAAAGCTGGGTGTCACTCTTAGACAGCTCTTCATCATCATGTCAGAGAAATGTCACGGGGTAAGACGAGAACAAAGGTCTAGATAAATGTAACACAGTGAGACTCAAATGGTGCCACAAAGTTGTATCTGTTTGTGCCATTAAGCAAGTAAGTCAAATTAAATCTGGTAGGACACAAAGTAAAGCCCAGTGAAACATCTCGTGGAAAATACAGGGATTTGTCTTTTGTCAATGGGACTGTACCATTCTTGCAGTGGCTGCAGACGTTAAAGGTCCTGTGACATGCTGCTTTTTGGATGTTTTTATATAGGCCTTAGTGGTCCCCTAATACTGTATCTGAAATCCCAAAATTCAGCGTTGGTGCAGAATTACAGTCACTAGAGCCAGTCCCACAATGAGCTTTACTTAGGATGTGCCATTTCTGTGTCTGTAGCTTTAAATGCTATTGAGGAGGAGGGGGGGGCAAGGTGCAGGGTTGGGGTGTAGCCTTGACCAACTGCCATGCTTCGCTTGTTTTCAAGCCATGATGTCGCTCTCTTTCTCATGGGCGGGCCATATTCTCTGGGCGGGCAAAGCAGAGAAAGGGGAGGTAACCTTCCTCCTTATGACGTCTTGAGGAGATTCCAGATTGGCCCATCTGAGCTTACTTTTTCTCAAAGGTGGAACAGGATACCCAGGGCTCGGTTTACACCTATCGCCATTTCTAGCCACTTGGGGACCATAGGCAGGCTGGGGGAATGCATATTAATGTTAAAAAAACCTCATAAAGTGAATTTTTCATGCCATGGGAGCTTTAAAGGCCCTTATAGGCATTGCCTCATTTGTGCATTGGAAAGTATGCTAATGTCTCAAAATGAATATGTTAAAGATTAATTTATGTTAAAAAAAAATCCCACCTGTACATTAAATCAGTTTGCACAGAAATTATTTTTTTGTACATTATATAAACTTATAATGGAGTACAAAATGTGCTGTTTCTGTGAAGAGAGAAAGTAAAAGTTGTAGGAGTTCCTCTAAAATGCCCAGTTGTTATTCCCTTGTTCCCCATCTTGTTTTCTTTCACTGTACATACATTTAAGTACCAGTAACCGGTATTTATTTTATTGGTATTTCAGATAAATCAAAGAACTGTCCATTAATGCATATTTTTAAGTCACGTTTTACTGATCACCTGTCTATATCTACTGTATATCCACATGAAACAGAAAAGGGAAAGCTGATGAGATGCGTTCAAAGTGACTGTCGGTTAATGGATCAGTTCCACAGGATTAAACAGGGTTTATGATGCAGATTATAAAAAACATTCAGTTCTCTGTGGATGCTTGAGCCTTCTCTCCTGAACTGTTACTGTAAGTCAGAACTGTGTTGGTCTGCGCTTGGTTTCCATAACAGACCGACATGACCTGTCTGTGCAGACCAGGCCACAATGTCTCGACAAAGGGTTAGGGTTAAATCATTTTAATTACGGTCATTTCGGTAAGCTTAAATAACAGAATCATTTTTTGACCTCTAATTAAGGTCAATTATACTGGAAGTACAGTGTAAGTGTAAGAATACACATGTCATGTGATGATTTTCTTTTGAGGATTTTTATACCTGCAGTTTCAATACAGATAACAATGCATTTAATATGAATGCACACGGAACTGAGCTGCTAACAACATGGGAAATATCAATCCTGAATAAAGGTCTCATTCAATCACACATGCTTTACCTAAAAACGTCCATATTATCTTCATTTTTTTTTATAGGACTTGGTGTTCACGATCTATGACTGTGCTGCACTGGAGCGCTATCCTGGATTCTGAGATGAATATATATATATATATATATATATATATATATAACTGTCTGATGGCAAAACAGTCCTTCTATGTGCATTCTTCAAACATGTGCAATGACTGAAAGAAACAAGACTGATGTAAAGTTTAAATCTATGGTAACTATGGTTTGTTTTACTAAAACTGTACTTTAGTCATCTGTTTTCTGACTATAATGAGGTTTATTGCCACTAATTATCACAGCTTATGGAATCTGACTAAGTAAACATTTCATGTAATAAACTTTATTAAAACACCTTTTGTTATTCTCATTTAATAGGATGTACACATACAAGTGTACTAGAGATGTTCCGATACTGCCTAAAACGCTGGTATCGGTATCGGGAAGTACTGGAGTTTATGCACCGATCCGATACCACGTAATAAAGCCCTAAAGAAAATCTACGTTAAGTAGTTTATTTATGTTCTTTTTCCGTTATAACTGACTGTCAAACTGCAGAATAAAAGAAAGTTCTGTGGCATTCATGTTTCACAAAGAGTTTAACCTGAGCCAGACCGACAACAAAGATATAAATAATATCACATCCATACAGGGTTAGTAGAATACAGTTGTTAAAACATAATAAAATATATGACACACTGGTATCGGATCGGTACTCTGTATCGGCCGATACGCAAGTTCAGGTATCGGAATCGGTATCGGGAAGCAAAAAATGGTATCGGACCATCTCTAAAGTGTACTTCAAGATCTTTGCTCATTAACTAGCCATGATAAACAATATTTTGGGCACAAGTAGGGCTCTACAAAACACAACAATGTAATTCATAGCATCCAAAAAATTATAAACGCAAATACACACAATGTATACCTTACTTCTTCTAACAAGATATTTCATTTACTTGATTTTATTACTTAAATATTATATATAAATGTATTATTTCCACCTGGGATTTTCCTCCTGGGAAATGTCAAAAGGTTTTCAGTGACAAACGATATATTGTTGTGAAATTCTGGGTATTTCTTAATCGTCATCATCCATCATTTATTGTTGTGCGAATGGATCAGAACGACTTAAAGTCAACAGGCACTTTGGCGATCTCAGAGGGAGAGAAAGTGCATTAAATTAACATGCTGGAGCTTAATTAATTTGGACAGTTTTGTAGTCATAAGAACTGTACAAAGTACACACATATACAGTACAGTGGTGACAAGTCATTAGTATGAGGGGATTAGTAGGAACCTCTGTGGGCTTGTATGGACTTGCATGAGCTTGTCTCTTCACTGTAGGTTCTTTAGGGATTTACAGGAGTTGTGATGAAGTCTCTCTTTCAGTTTGTGTTGAGAATTCAAAGTAACATAACAGAACGTTTAACAAAGTGGTGGTTTTGCAATAAGTTGGAACTTAGATAACATGACATATTTGCCTAAAATCGATACATATGAAATCAAATCACCTCTAATTAAAGTGAAAAATATCCTGAAACAGTAATAAAACTGCTGTGTTTTCCAACTCATTTAAACAGCTCACTGCCACCAATGGTCCTCTCCATAATTGGTAATTTGGCAGTTCATTGTTTGTCTAATCTATCCGTAGAACTCTGAGAGAAAATTACTCGTGCAAATTAGTAGGTGAATGAAGGTCAGTGAGTTTCATTCTAGAGTGCTTTATGCACTCTGAAGGAAAATGTTATCTGAAGTTTATTGACAAATATGACATCCTCCTTAAATTTCAGTATTGATTTGAGTTTAATTTTAATGGCAACAGTCATTTATACCGAGTACAATGGATCAGTCGTTCTTCAGAAAGTGCAGAATCCCTCACACTGATTATTTAGACTTGTTCAGATGCCGTTGCCGAGTTGTAGTTGTAGTTGAAGTTTCTCAGATGGTCAGCCTAATGGCCAAAAGGTTATAAAAACATCAGACATAAAATAAACTGTTTAAGGTCACAGCAGCACAGAGCACAACTTGTAATACCCAATACACTAAATGAAAGTGGATAAATCATAGACCCCATGATCATATTTAGCCTAGTTATCTGCGCTTGTTAATCCTTTATTCAAACAGGTCATGCTACACGTAGTTTAAAAGCATTAGACCAACAAACACAATTCTAGGTCAATTCAATTCAATTCTAGGTTAAGTCCCTGTCAATTCCCTCTCACATAGGGCCGCAAGTTATTATTTTCAAAATTGATTAATATGCTTTTTCATTAATTAATTGTTGATTCTAAAAATGTTTCTATTTCCCCACAGCCCAAGGTGATGTCTTCAAATTGCTTGTTTTTTCTTCTTCTGACAAACAGTATAATACCCAATCATATTTAATTTGAAATGATATCAACCATGGAAGCAGCAAAACATCACATCTAAGAAGTTAAGAACGAAGAATGTTTGGCATTTTTGCTTGATTAATCACTTAAACGATTACTCCGTTATGTCTGTCAACTCATTTCCTGTCAATCATTTCAGCACAAATAATGTCTGACTGCCTTGTCTCACTCATGTGGTTTTCTGCATGTTCTCAACAGGTACCAGTTTATTGAGCAGAATGTCCACCAGAGGGCGATATAACACTTCCTGAAGGGGTGAAGAGCAGGTTAGTTGAACCAGCATGTAGTTTAAATGAAAAGAGAATAACAGTTTAGGAAAAGTATGATTTTGATACTACTGATTAAGGAATTTAAGATTTTCAGATTTTTTTTTAAGATTTTCAGAAAACTAAACTTATAAACTTAATAAAGTATCACCCAAAGTCTGAGTGTCTTGTTTGCGGTTTAATAAAAAAGCAAACCCATAACCAATAGTATTAGACACTACGCAGTATGATGTAAAAGCACAGTAAGCTGGGATCCCAATACGTTAATAACTGCATTCCACAGAGCTCCACTAGAAGTTTAGTTAATGGCACAGCTGTTTAAATTGTCAGAGGACACGCCCAGCACCGACCCGGACATGAAGTCCTTATACCTCATCAGTGCGAAAGTGACGACGACTTGTTCTTTGAAAGAAACTACATTTCCATGACGGCAGTGGGAGGGTTGTTGAGAAACAAGGTGGGGCGTTTTCGCAACAAGTTGCTCAGGCGGCAGGCTGTCAGGCAGGCGTTTACTCCATCGTGTTTCCAGCGGCAGGTGGTCGCCGCGCGTCCAGCATATATAGCCTAACCGCACTTTGTGAATGGGATTATAAGCGCAGAGCCTACAGAGCACCTGGTTGTGATGGACGGAGTACAATAACTTCTTTTGTACTTGCTCAGCTCTCTTTTTATTTTCTCTTGAACGCGAAAAGTTAAGATTGACAATTTGGTATTCTGTTTTTGACGGGCGAGCTGCGCGTCTCCGCGTGCATAGAGCCTTCTGATATATTTTTTCAAGCTGAATGTTGTTGCATTATAAATAATGGCTTTCGCTAGATTCAGCAGAATACTCCGTCTGCCCACTATTGAGATTAAAAAGAAAGTGAAGCAGTACGACCACGTTCATCGGGACATCAATCCTAATGACTTATGGGAAATTATTGGCGAGCTGGGCGACGGTGCGTTTGGAAAGGTCTACAAGGTGAGTGCTTTTAAAGACACGAGGCACCTGTGATACACGCTGTTTATAGTTCTTACATTTCATTCATAAGTTGCCCACCTGTCGCCAACTTCGGTAACACTATCTTGTGTTAGAAAAGCTTATTGAATAGTTAAAGTGCTCTGCCATGTCTTCCCAAAGTCACTTTCGTGTTCCTTCAGAAAGGTTATCAGTTTGTGTGTGAAATATTGTAAATTATATACTGCAGTTCATACATCACTTTCCTTTTTTTAAGTTTTGTGCGTCACGATAGAAACAACACTATATATCACATAGCCCATATTCTTAGACTATAGCCTATGCCTACAGGCTATAGGTGTGAACATCTTCCGATCTATGGCGGATGCTTCACCTCCCCAGCATTGTTGAGATTATGACTAATATGTCAACTATGTGGTTGGTCCACTCAGACAGTCACCATACTGTAGCTTTGGGTATCGGGCAAAAGTGTTTTGTGGGTGAAAGGTTTGACCTGTTTAGACAAATAATAATGCATTATACTGATGATTCACGTTCTCCTCCTGAGATCCATTTCATCTTCAGTTGTATTCCTTGTGTGAGTGCCTTGTTGAAGTTACATGTTTTCTCTCTTAAAATCTTCATAGTTTTCGTAAAAGAGACCACTGACTTATCTTGGGATTTCCTGCAAATTACCTCTGCTGTACAGAAGGTTTATAGAAAAATCTTCAAACACCCACCCGACTCCCCTACTCCTCGCTGTGAATCCAGTGTGAAGCAGTCACAGTGACAGTGAAAGCACTCTTCATTAGTTCTGTCCACTAAGGTCTCTCCAACTTTAGCAGCAGCAGTAGCATTTTTGGCTCAAAGGCGTTATTTAATCAGGATCTGTTGGCTGGTCAGTCCCCTCTGTGAAGCATGGCACAGGCGCTCTGTGTGTGCACTGCCCAGCAGAGCACAGTGAAAGTCTTTGACACAGCAGGGCCCTCAGTGGAAGAAGTGATGCCTTACCAGAGGTCTGCGTGGAACAGAAAATGTAGGTGTTTTTTTTTGTTTTGTTTTTAAAAGGACTCCACCTTATTTAGGTATTTTGTTTTTACTGGACAGTATAGGCCTACATGCAGGGGGGGGATTTGGGGAATGAAAGAAGACCACAGACATTGGAAGATGAGTCTCAGTTGAAAGGTGACTTGTTTGCACTGAAATGAAAATAAACTTGTTCAATCTTGCTTATGTAGCCACAGGTGAATTCAATATATATATTATAATTATGTAATTTGGCCTATAATGTATCTTTTGCGCAGAGCGAGCATGTGAGGAGTCATGTGGCTAGCCTTATGATGACGCAGAGAAAATAACACAAAAACACAAAGTGAAGCAATCAGTATACCATGAACACAAACGATGCTTTCAGTTTGCTTCTAACAAGCTGAGGGGCTGACTGAACATGAGGTGCTTTAAGTTTGAAGAAGCCTTTAGAAGTTAGTTTGTAAATACACAGATTCCTTGAATTTTACTGTTCAAACCAAGGACAAACTAAAAGGCACAGATGATTTGCAGCTTATCGTCGTGTTGAATATCGTTCCACTTGAATAATTGGCAAACTTTCTGACATGTAATGTGTCCACTATGTTTTCCCTTTCTTATACAAATGTCCTCTCCTTGAGTGGGTTGGAGGAGGACAGCTCCACACCTGCATCTGTCAGATGGAGGGAAGGGAGGCAGAGTGGGAGCAGATAATGGCCAAGAGAGGAAATTATGGGACGGCATCAGGGGACGACTTCCTCTAACCGCTCCCGAACCTCCAAAATCAGCTCGTCTGTGGGAGGGAGAGCTTCAAGTGGTGTATCGCACATGTTTTCCGTTGTTAAAGTCTTTGATAGAGCAGGCCTGAGAGAGGGAGGGGGGACTCAATATCTCCGTCACAAGTGAAATCAGCAGAAGAGCAATACTGATTGTCTCTTCCATAAAAAGACAGTTTTAGTTTGTGTCATTTGCACCTGGCCAGGACCCCTGCTGGTTTCCGACATGTGTCTTTAAGATTAAGCACAGGCCTCTTTAATTGTACAGTGTTGGTTGAGAGCACAGAGTACTCCTGTCAAACCGACTCTCTAAAGGTTAATGTCACCATTGGGAGAACAACAACTCACTTTGTTGCGTAAGGGGAGTGTTAAGGACAAATCAAGCCGTGTGCGTGTTTATATCACAGTAACACTGTGACAGGGGGATCTTTGCCCTTTTTATCTCCTCAGACTTCTAAAAGATAGACACAATGTAAAATTGCTCTTAAACTGCTGGACATTGTTTTGATTTTTAAATGGTCACATGCCAGAAAGCTTAAGAACCGCTGGTTTACTGCGTGACTAGTTCACATCCTGAAACTCAAAGACTTCTGAGTCTTTATTTGAATGAAGGAGTGACAACAAATGAAAATGATTTTTATTGTGCCTGCTTTTTGATTAAATTGTTTTTGGAGCATAATTCACTAAGAATTTGAAATGAAAACTTAAAGTGTCTATATGTACCTTTTCAGTTTGTGTTGATTCTAGCGGCCGCTTTGGACAAAAGCAGTAGTGTTTTTACCACACCTAAGGTCTTTTCTTTACGGTGCTTTATTGCCCACTGTATATTACTGAGTTAGCATTACTGGGAGGTCATATAGTCGCAATGAATTTTTTGCTCAACCAGAAAATCATTCATTTACAATAAGAGAATACGTTACAGTTTCCCCAAGTTTGTCAAAAAAGTGTCACGGAACACACCGAAGCGACGCCGACTTGAGCGTATGTTCTGCGCGTGCGCGAGACGTAATACGTCTCCATAACAGCAGGCGGCGCTAATCTGTATTGTCGGCCAAAAAAAGAAAACCGGCTTCGCCACAATTTCAAAGCCAGAACATAATGGCGGCTCGTTCAGGAATACGATCTCATATTTTATGAAAATAGTTCACCGAAACGTGTTTCTGAAAACATTTTAAGCGAGAAATAGGCCATGCAGTTGCTGAATCTGTCTTCATTTCAGATCGACAAAGGTCAGTTTAAAAGATTTTCGTCAGATTTTGAGAGGCGTTAGTCACGCTCATACCGCTCGTCATTTCCGGGTTAGCACTCCACCAATCAGATTGGTCGTTGAGTCCGACTGCTCGCCTTCCGATTTAACATGTCAAATTGGCCCAAATGAAGGCTGACAGCTCCTCTGACGGACGACGGCACGCAGCACACCGAACAGACTCGAGTCACCGACCTCGCCAGACTGTCTGATGGCCGATAATCGGGTTGGTGTGTCAGCGCCTTAAAAGGAATAAAATGTCTGCGCTAAATGGAAGGGGACTGTAATTTAATTTCGGCTTCTGACGTACAACCACATCGCGCAGACTAAAGTTATTTTATGAATGAAATAGACATATTACATACCTGAGGGCCAATTCGGGGACATTTTTGAATCCTCTACAATCCCATAATTGTCTCCATCTGTTGAAAGACTGACCAAGTGTGACTCTGGGTTTTGTCTTTCACTTTCCCTTTTCGCTTTTAGTTGTTCTTCGTTTAAATTCCTTCGTGTCTATGATGGCCCTCCCTCAGTATCAGCCATAACTACAACATATATGTAACTTCTAAATACAATTAAAATACAATTAGGCCTATATAAAGAAATATCCTGCTACCCTTTACCTGGCTGGATACAATTACACAGGTTTGTCTGGTGTTTTGCCAAAATCTGTGACCCGTCAGAATGTGTTACTGTAGCGCTGTCTACCTGCTGTAAATCATTTTGTGACTTTGTGGGAAAAATCGCACCTGGGCAAAGGCATTAATATATACTATATAAAACTAGCGTTCTTTTCACTGTTAGTCTTGATTGCTGTTACAGGTCATTTATGATCATCAGATGGAACACAGTTTCAGAAACATTTAAAAGTTACATATAGTCACTTTAATATATGTTCACTTAATTAAAAAAAACAACAACCTTGGTACAAATGATTTTCCCTAAGTGCCGTAGGACATAATTCGACAAAATACACCAACCAAATGTATATTCATATTCATTTTTAAATGCCAGTACATGGTGTAAGAGCCTCACAGAAGGAAAAAGCATGTAAACAAGCTGTCACCGGGTTACAGTATCACTGATGACCATTAGTGTGGTGGTTACAAACAGTACAGAAAAAACATGAATGCAGTGTTGTTAACTGTACATTGTTTGCAGTTTTGACTACAAGCTGACATTCTATGATTGCTACAACCTACGTACATTTGAGAAATGCAGTTTCCACCTTGGGTCCTTGACATACTGCTCAAAATGCCACATTGTGCAGACTCCACAAACAATACTGTGGTGAACCATTCTCCCTGTAGGGTCTTCATTGCCATCATAACACCTTGAGTCTCTCTCATACTTAAAGTCATAACAAGAGAATGTCTAACTTCCTGTTCACCCACTGTGTCATAGGATGTTTTCTTTGTTTTCTACACATCTGTCTTTGCATGCTTGCACTTGTTGGAAAGAGTGTGAATGTGTGTGGAGTTTGGCTGCAACTGAAGCATGTAAACAGAGGAGTTGCATTGTTCCCTTCACTAATTAATGTGCCACGTGCCGCTTAGCACATTGCCCTGCTGCCGATGGTTAAGGCTAAGGTTTCCATAGATACAAACAGGTTGTAAGTTTATGCTCTGTCAAATTGCCATTGAGGGATTAAACCATGGTGCATCTTATCTCTGTTGGACTGTGATGTAAAAGACAGTGGACTTAAACTGCAGCAGAGGACTTGTTTGTGTAGTAAGCCACATACTGTAAAAGTATTGCATTACTCTTGATCAAGATGAACGACAATTTTGTACACAATCAGATTCATCCCTTGGTCCGTTAATCCATAGGTCTATTTTGAAACCCAAGTTAGTTTTTTCAAAAATAATTCATACACATTCGGTTTGAATAATGGGTCATTTCAGAACCGGTTCAGTTTCTCGGGCCACTAAAGATATTTACTACCAGGCCAGATGTTGTCAACCTGGATTGCTTAATAACTAGTTGACTTGCAATGATAGATGGCGGAATGAGGGAAAGGCTACAGGACTTCTAACATGATTACCCTCTTCAGATAAGTGAAAGAGAAACACACTTGGGTGTCATCAGTGAGGGGGAGGTTGTAACATCCTCTTTGCAACAGTGTTTATGTGAAATGCCACAAACTGACTTTAGGATACGGCAGTGCCACGAAGAAGACGTATGTTGAAGTGCCTTTAGTGTGATCATCGTCAGACTGGGTCTAATCTCAGGGACCAGCTGGGCCCACAGCAACTGATAGCAGCCCTGTTGAGTGGGCGTGGGCTCAACATGCTGGGAGTCCTTGTGATGACTTATTATTGGCTTGTAGTCATGAGCCTGTGACAAGCTGCTGGCTGAGGACTTTCATGAGCATTGTAACCATGTCATTCATTTGGAAGTTTTTTTGTTTTTTTTGGATCATTTCTAGACCGTTGCACTGAATAATCTGGCATCTTGCAATACCTGTCTGAGCTTGGTTTTAGCAGCACACTCTAACCAGGAGCGTGCAAACCCTCCAATTGGTTGTTACTTGTTTTGTATACTGTAAACTGTAGTCAGGATGTGGATCTCATCTGTCCTGAGATTCATGCTTTTGAAATATTGTGCAAGGCCTTGCATGAGTGATTAAAGAAAGTAGTGTAAACGGGGGTTATTTTCTTTCAAGGCTCTTTGTGGCATATCATGATTTCCTACCTCACTGAACTGCTTTGCACTTGGGACCTTCACTTCAAGTTTTTGAATATGGGACATTTTGCAGTGCTAATCAAAACTTTCACATCCTGAAAAGACTCATTGCTCTATCTTGGGGATAGAGCAATGAGTCACAGAATTCACAGACGGATGCAATGCTTTCTTTGTCTCCTTTTTTTTTTTTATTTTTTTTTTTTTTAAAGATAATTTTTTTTGGGGCTTTTCCCTTTTTATTGTACAGAGACAGTGGATAGACAGGAAAGGGGGAGAGAGATGTGGGATGACACGCAGCAAAGGGCAGCAGGTAGGATTCGAACCCTGCGCCGCTGCAGGACTCAGCCTACATGGGGCGAACACTAGAGATGTACCGATACCAGTATCGGTATCGGCTCCGATACTGCCTGAAACGCTGGTATCGGTATCGGGAAGTACTGGAGTTTATGCACCGATCTGATACCACGTAATAAAGCCCTAAAGAAAATCTACGTTAAAGTAGTTTATTTATGTTCTTTTTCCGTTATAACTGACTGTCAAACTGCAGAATAAAAGAAAGTTCTGGGGCATTCATGTTTCACAAAGAGTTTAACCTGAGCCAGACCGACAACAAAGATAGAAATCATAGTTGTCAACTTTTAAATTAATCGCCAACTATTTTGATAATCGATTTGTCGGTTTGAGTAATTTTTTAAGACAAAAGTAAAAAATTCTTTGATTCCAGCTTCTTAAATGTGAATAATTTCTAGTTTCTTCTCTCCTCTGTGAGAGTAAACTGAATATCTTTGAGTTGTGGACAAAACAAGATATTTGAGGATGTCATCTTGGGCTTTTGGGAAACACTGATCCACATTTTTCACCATTTTCTGACATTTTATAGACCAAACAACTACTCGATTAATCGAGAAAATATTCAACAGATTAATCGACTATGAAAATAATCGTTAGTTGCAGCCCAACTTCTTATGTTATTTAAAAAATATCCATATCGACCTTTAAACTCATAATGTCTTTACTACAAAGAACACTCTTTTACTGCATTATGTTTGATTGATGATCAGTTCTAGGGTCTTTTTAGGAGAATTATTAAACTAATTTAATTCACAAATATTTGTCTACAGATGTCCCTCACAAGCTGCATACATCCCCCAACAATCTCCACCAAGAAGTCGATTTAGTGAATGAATCAAACTGAAACTGTAAAAGTGAGGGAGACATTTCCCCCCCATCCACATTGGAAATTACTCTTGTGGTTATTACTATAGAAACTTGACAAATATTTACTCCTATTTTCTCAAGTGTTCACAGCATGTCACTTCTCTGAGACAATGTAATAGAACAAGACAAAAAAAACTGTTTAGATAGCCTACTTGGGCCAACAAATCAGTGGCCTACATGTAGCTGTTTAGCGTACTTGACTTGACTTGTGCACCTTGTTGATCTGAATGAGAGATCATCACTTCCACAGGCGACTGCTGTCAGAGGTGAGGTTTTATTAGCTGCTGTCATTATGAGGAGCTGAGAACCGCATTCCTGTTAGCAGACACATGGGGAGAGCCTACAGAGGAGGGGCGGTTTCCAGGTTTATGACGGGGCAAAGTTCTAACATATACACACATTCCCCTGAAGGGGCTTGTGAGTGTGTGTGTGTTGGGAGAAACTATAACACTGTTTACAAGCCAAAAATACACGTCAGCATGTGGTATGCTTATTCAACCTGGAGGTGACTGACCCCAGAGTAAGTTCTGCGTTATTGGTTACAAGAGGTCATCTGGCCCATTCACTCTTATGGTTAACTTTTCATCAGTCTTTTCAGGCTACAGTCTAAATAGCTAAGGACTCATTAAAAATAGATGTTGAGAATATATATTTTTTTTTTATTTTTTATTTTATTTATTTTTTTAGGTCGCCATTTTCAAACTGGCTGAGCTAAATCTGGCTCATTTACAGTTGCTTTGCTGTTGATTAATGAACATTGTCCCGGTTAAAAAAAAATAAAAAATTAAATGAGAAGCTGATGGTAATTTATTTTTATATTTTTTTTATATTTCCGGTTATTTTTAGGTTTGAAGTCATAACTCCAAAGCAGTGCTTTTAGGCCAACATACCTACAATAATCATCAGTCAACACAGATACAGTAATAAACATTATTATTCACAGCTTGATTGATTTTGAAAAGACTGTCTGAATACCAAATGACTGACTGACACACACACACACACAAGACTGGAAGCGTGTGCTTGTATGTGCGTGTGTTTGCTTAGTCTGCCAGTACATACAGTATGTTTGTATGGCAACACAAGGGTCAGTAACATCTGCTTTTTCTAAAGCTCTTGTTGAGCAGCAGCCGGTGTGCTTATCGGTCATGGATTGTAGCCTTCAGACAGACTGTTACTGAAAACAGATGGATAAATATACATGACAGATGGGGGGTGGGTGGGAAGAGATATACAGGCAGAGATGACAGACAAATTTAGTGAGGGAGACAAAAGATGTGCAGTGTAGCAGACGATGAATGATGAGGCAGGATGGGAGAAAGGTACATATGCCGCAATAAGAGGATTAAAAACAGAAAAAAACAATGTAAGATGTTAAAAAAGTTAGATCATACTCTGGGAGATGGATAAAAATGCATGCAGATCAACTGATGGATGAGTGATAGAAAAACATAAGGAAACTAGAGAAAACAGATGCCCAAACATGTAGGTTTTGTCCTTTTCTATCTAAATTGCAATGAAATGCAATTTGAGTGTTTTTATAATGGGATTTGGTAAGCGTCGATGAGCACTTCAGCTATAATCTTCATTTGTGTTTCCATTGTATTTATTTAGATAGTTACATATGTCCTTTTCACACTGCAATATAAAATATTGTTTTTAGGTGTTAGTCAGTTGACACGTACTTGTACTTTTCTGTTTTTACAGTCTCTAGCATTTTGCTGTGTCAGTCTCTAGGTCTTTTATTTAGTTCCCGGTGGTATGTGCCACAGCTTATATGTGGTAAAATAATACTATGTGGAGTAATTTACTAAATTAGAAGAGGACTTGCAGATGCTTGAAACGTACAATGGCACTACATTTTCGTCTTTTTAGGCAATGTGTTGAAGAGTGTGCCTGTTCTTCTGCCAGGTTGGGTCCTCTAAGTAATCCTTTTGCACTTAACCTACATGAAAGCCAAGTCACTAATGAACAGGAAAATGGAGAGCGAGAGAGACAAGCTGCATGACGGAGCAGAAACAAGTCCTCCTCATCTCCATGGAAACCAGACCCCAAACAAAGCTGAAGACTGTTGTTGTCCTCTGGAGGAGAGTTAGAGAGAGAGAGAAGAGTCAGTGGGTTAGAAGCAGTGAAGCATTGTTTTCTCTTGGGATGGCTACAGCAGCTACAGTGTGTAGTGGACTGTATTCATACTTCTTCAGTGCTGTGGTTGTGAACTAGCCTAGAAATCTAGACGCACCCTAGCAGCAGCAAATGTAATTTGCAGCCAGGGTCAACATCTTGATGTGGGTCTGGCTTGTTGTGAACGGTTATTAGGTAATAATTCAGTGTTTTTCTGTATAACTTGCTGACATCTGCCATTTCTGCATTCTTTTGTTTTCTTGTTACTTTATTTTGTCACATGTAGATAAACTGAGAATAGGTGCCTTCTGTTAGTCTTGCGATCACCAGACCAAGCTCAATCTTTTAAGATTGAACATTAGTCTGGGGAGTCTGCTCTATATTTTCTACTGCACAAGAGACGTGATCAATGGGCATAGTTCAAATGACTCTACACAATTGGATAGTCCTTCAACCAATCAGACCAACGATCCGGGTGACGTAGCAGCGACAGCGGCATCAACGGGTTGCTGTGCTTCGGTGGCCGCCATGTAAACAAGAAGCTGCTTGGTCGCTTCTCTATCGTCATCGTGTTAAACCCGCCAACAGTGCGCCAGGTGGGTAAGCCAGTTTGTGATTGGTCCCCCAAAATTGTAACGGAAGCAGGATAGATAAACGTACAGGTTTTCAGCCTGAGCTGCAGGGCGAAATCAAATCGCCGGCAGATCGGGCGGGGTTTACCCAGTCTAGCCTTCTGTGCCAACTGGTAACAACTTGTGTCATCCCTATAGAGCTGAAAAAATTAAGGGCGGCATGTAGGCGATTGTGCCGCTCTGAGACCTTTGTTTTTCCTCCGTAGATGAGATTTTGTGTTTGTTGGGAGAATCTGCTGCTGGTAATTGTCAAGATTGTTCAGATTTAAAGGGCGATAAGAAGGATGATGGCTCCTCCTGCAATTATTTTTCTCTTGTGTACATCGAAAGACACACAAACATACACTTGTGCTTTGATGTCACACTAACTTGTAGGAAGTGAGGAGGTCCCATGTGAGACACAATGAGGCGTTTCAGGGTAATTTCCTCTCTGTGCAGTGTATACACTTGGTAAGGTGCACACACAAACATACACACATGTTTGCATATTACAGGACACATTACCTGCGCCACGCAGAAAGCCACCACATAAATACGTAATGCTCATTTTTCTCAGTCTACCCTCTTTGTCCACTTCCCCAACCATCTGAAGGCCAGAGGCACATTCCTCTGTGTGCGTGTGTGCGCACGTGTGCACACATTACAATACTCCTACTTGTTCAGATATACAGTAAGTCAGCCATCATTATATTGGTCTGTGAATCTTACACACGATGAGAAATAAAAGAGGAGGAAAGAATGAGGATGGCATTTGTTTCGTGGACAGACAGTAGATATAGTTCTAGGACCGATAACATGACATAAAACATAGCAGCTTTAATATAGCTACTCTTGTTACAATAAACGTTGTAGTTTACATTGTGTGCATTTCTGAAACCGTGACTTAAACATGGCGATATTATATTAAATGTTCTTGTCTTAAGATGCATTTAAAGTATGTAGAGCTTTTTCTTTTACAGAGTGGTGGCGGAACACCAACAAACGTACCCTAGGTGCATATACAGTAACAGTATATCTGGAGCCACTTCTACTGGAAATCAGACCCCAGGCAGTAAGTTTGTCAAGGCTGACAGTGTTGGTGCAGGAGGGGAGCAAATAGCAGAGAGCTGAGATGTTAGCGGAGGAGTGAAAGTGTCTGGTGTCTCTGTGTTTACTTGTTAACTGACTGATGGTTTGATGGCAGGAGGAGACGTACTGGTGACTGCACTGTGGGTTGCCCTGGTGTGGGGCCAGTCTGGCTTCTCCGGAACTCTATTTGACAAACACACACACACACACACACACACACACACACACACACAGTCACAGCGAGTGTGTGTTGCTGCAAGCCTGTTCTGTTTATTCAGATGTTTTCCCACAGCTCCTGTAAAAGCGTGGATGCATCAGACCCCCACAGGGCTGTTTAGTCTGTCATGTCACTGGGTGGACACGTACACATGCACATGCATCCTCCATTTCTCACCATGATATATCACTGTCAAGACATATTTTGTCATTCATGCACCAACAATTCACACTCACATAGTCAGTAGTGTTCCTCTTGATCACTCACAGCCTGCTGTTTTATCCTTCAGGTGTTTCTAGCTAGAGAGGTTCAAGTGTGTAATTGTCTAAAAATTACAGTATAGATCTTTTGTGGAATTGTCTTCAATCACATATAATTTGACAGTGTTGGAGGTTCCTTACAATGGTGCAGCATGGATCACCACCTGTGTTTTCGACTCTTATTTTCAGTCTTGAATTGTCCCCGGTCGTGCTCTTGCAATCACAACACTGAACATTAATGTCACGTTTAGCCACAAAATCCCATCAGTCAGCATTCACGACAGTCTGGATGGACATCATGTGTTTGGTACCTTGTGCCTCAGTCTGAGTCACCCTCTGATTTGAGTGTTTTGATGCTTTCCAGAAAGGTGAACAATCTACTCATGTTTACGTTCGTGTACCACTTTATTACTCAGAATTACTTGGAATTCAATGTCTGTGTGTGCATCTTACTTAAGCCACGCTGACACTTGACGGCTTTTGTGTTTCCTCTTGTGTTGCTCAGGGTGTGGAGTTTCCTTTTCTGTTTTATCTCTGAATGGTAGTTAGTCAACATTGTATTTGCTGTCCTGCGTTTCTTGACATTTTGGATTTCCTTTGGCTTCAACTGGGGTAGAAGAGTCTGGCTGGCAGAGTGATGGGCACATGCAAGAAGCTGGATGTCTGTATTTTTTTTTTAGTAGTAAAGTAGTATTACTTAAACAATGCAGGCAGAAATGTTTAGCAACAGTGTGATCCATTTTCTTCACACCCTCTATATCACACAGCCACACCCTGTATTTCAACCACTATTGATATTTTCTGGGGAAGTTTGTGATTCAGATTTTTCTCTATGAAGAAGTGATCATAGGATTATTTACACTTAAAAACATTACATATTTATTCACATTTTCTGTATAAAGAGTTTTAGCCCTAAAAGAGAGGAAGTAAAATGCAAGAACCCATGAAACGGGCCTGCCATTACTCACACATGTTGAATTCAATGTTCTGTTTCTCTCTCTTCAGGCCAGGAACAAGGAGACAGGAGTTCTGGCTGCAGCCAAAGTGATCGAGACTAAATGTGAGGAGGAGCTGGAGGACTACATCGTTGAGATTGACATCCTGGCTAAATGTGACCACCGCTACATTGTCAAGCTGCTTGACGCGTTTTACCATGACAACAAACTCTGGGTAGGTAACAGAGGAATCTGGTTGAGACATCCAGCTTGACGTAACCCCTCTCTCTTTTTGTTTTACCATGCCTTCACTGAACACTCGCACATGCTCCTAGTAAAAATATGAATCACCCATATTATTGTGTTTGCACATTTAAGCACTTAAACTGGACAAAGAAAAAATGGACTGAGTTTTGAAGAAATTGTACTTGAACAGGCTGTGTGAGAACACTGTGGTCAAGTCTGCTGTTGTATTAAACTGGTGCATAATATACCAAAGGGACCTTATCTTCTGTCACCCTCTTCACAAGATGTATTCTTTTTGAGGGGTTTCTGTTGCCTTTCCAAACAGAGCCACAACACAGAAACCTGAACGATCAGCAGGGAAGTGGAAAAACAGACATTTTTAACCTTGTATGTTGGCAGGCTCATGGGATGTTTCATTTCAATCTGTGACTGCCTTGTTGTTTTATTGCAACACTATCTCATCCAGAGTATAGTTCTTCTATATATAAAAGCTCTGCTGAATAATAAAGATAAGAAAAGTGGATTGCCTAAATGGGGATGACAGAAGACCCCCCCTAAGGGTGACATAATGCATCAGAAATGACCCAATCCTCACCCTGATGTTAAAGCAAGAATGAAGATGATTTTCAGTTCAGTATTTTCTGCTCAAGTTATTTTCCCTCTCCACATTCACTCACTGGGTCAAGTGTTCAACTCCCCCTGTAATCTTCCAGTGTATCTGGCCAAGAAAATAATAGTGACCTCATGCTGGGGCACAACCTTGAATATCTGAGGAATTACAAGGCAGTCTTAAGACTAAAGAGAGTTATTTATTTATAACTATTTTTTTTTTTTTTACCCCTCTACTTGTGGTATTATGAATGTAAGATTTAGAGTTTAGATGTAACTGTTCTTTCCTTAAGCTCCCTTCTTAAGTTATTAAAACAATAGTAATTGTTAAGTACCAGATTTTAGTCCTTTTGTATTGGGCAACACTCGTGGTTACTCACCCTATCTCTAAGGGAGACGCCAGCCACCCTCCTGAGGAAACCCATTTCGGCCGCTTGTACCCTGGATCTTGTTCTTTCGGTCATGACCCAGCCTTCATGACCATAGGTGAGGGTAGGAACGAAAACTGACCGCTAGATTGAGAGCTTTGCCTTCTGGCTCAGCTCTCTTTTCGTCACAACGGTGCGATAAATTGAATGTAATGCCACACCCGCTGCGCCGATTCTCCGATCAATCTCCCGCTCCATTGTCCCCTCACTCGCGAACAAGACCCCAAGGTACTTGAACTCCTTCACTTGGGGTAAGGACTAATTCAACACCTGGAGAAGGCACTCTGTCGGTTTCCTGCTGAGAACCATGTAGAGAAAAATGTTGACCATAAATAAAACCAAATCAAACCTGACTAACCATCTAGATATGACCGGTCTCTGCCTCTACATAGCCCCAGAGCAGAGCTAGTCATGGTTGTTTTGTCCTCCTGCAGCATTCAGACCACATACTTCCTGTCTGTGTTTGTTGCTTCAGTGTCACATTTTGCTTTACTATCTCACTTCCAAGCTGTGCTCAGATAGTTTTCTATTCTTTTAGATGTTCTCTAATCTCTTGACAATCTCTTATTCAGCTTGTGTTTTAAGAGCAACTGACTTTTCTGGGTTAGTGTACAAACTCACCACCAAAATGCACATACGAGCATCTCACCGGCAGTAGAATAATTATATACAACATAACAAAGTGAACAAGCTAGCCTCAGGATCTCAACAATTTGACCAGTGGTTGGCGGTCAGGCCTCAGTAACCTCCGGCTGGGTGGACTGGGCAGGGGTGAGATGACCCAACCGTTATGCTTTCTACTGAGTTAGAGAGGGAGAGGGAGAGAGAGAGAGAGAGAGAGAGAGAAGGGCTGTTTGTTCCCCTTCAGGAACAATCTGGTCTTGAGGCTGGAGGGGCAGCCAGACCCACGGCGTGAGAAAAAGAAGGCCTTTAACATGGGGAAGGGACTGCTGACATCAGCACACTGAGAAGAACGAACAACGAGGGAGAGAAGGGAGGTTAAACAGATGAAAAAGAGAGAAGATAAACACAGAAAATAACTTACACGCATAATTTAGAAGCATAGTTAAGTGTTCCTGATTAAATGGTTTGTTCACCCACGCAACAAAAAAAACCACATTGCCTTGCTTACCTCTGTTTTATTTTGAGATATACCTCCCTGAGATTTACAACCCAAATACTAATGGAATCCATAGGGACTATTTCTCCTAAAATAAAAACTCTTGCTGCATTATCCAGAGTAATTGGGACACTGTTTCTAAAGAGACAATTTTGCTTCTCGACTTTTTGGTGCTTGGAGCCCCATAAACACCATAAACAAAATTCCATGCCACATTCCATTCCTGCCTATATTGTATTGGGTGAAAGCAGAAATCTGAGAGACTTGTATCTCATTATCTGGGCAAAACCTGCATGTCTCAATGGTTAGATACCACTAAACTGCCCTGCAAAATGCAGTAACTTCGTTTTTGGTCGAAAGTCAGTTACTGATATTTTTGGGACATTCAAGACCTCCTTTATAATGTGGATAAGTATCTTGAGTCAGTTTCGTTGTTTTTTCGAGAAAATAATGGGTTGTCGTAACAGTAACTTATAAAAGCCCAGGAGAAACCAAGGCAGAACACCATAACACCAGTAACTGCTCTTTGACTTTGTTTTGGAATGCTCAATTTGAGTTACGGTACAGGATAGCAATAAGTACAGTAAATGGCTATAAGTAATTGTAAATCATCAGACATATAGGCCATGATCACTACATTTTATAGATGTGTTACTATAATGATTTTGTATATGGTGATCAGCAACAAAATATTGATAATTTGGAAGTTACTGCCTTTAGCCTTGGCGTGACCTTTCACTTTTTGCAGACAGTACAAAGGCAGAGTACAGTAACTTCAAAATAGAGGTCAAAAGTCAAGTTTGAGCTCAAGATTTTTTATGTAGATACATTGGATCTAATTGCCAGATTTCCAGTGTCCTACCTATAATTAATTTGGCTGCACAACAAAAAAAACTTTAAAGTCATTTTTCTCAGTTCCACACTCTGGCGAGTTAAGGTCTTTTGCCTTTGTAGGGCAGTAGAGGTAAGTGACAATGTTTTTTTTTTTTTGTCATTTTGGGGAATCAGTGTAGAAATCCAACAGAAAATGTCTAATGAAAAAGGTACATTATCACAATAGGTGCTTTTAGCCAAGTTTCAAATCAGAGTTGTGAAAGCCCAATATCTATTCATCTGAACCTACCATAAATATAGTATGATAGGAGCAGCTTTTCAACACCAAATGTGAAAATATAGGCAGTTTCTAGATTCAATATCTCGTGGTTTAATCTATGGGTTTAACCCATTTAATGCACTGTGAACATGTTCGAAAGTGTTTAACATGTTTGAGTTTTTCCACTTCTGTGTGTGATTGTGGTTCCAGAGTCAATTATTTCCAAGTGCCTTCAGTTTGACAAAGAATGCAGAGACGATTGGGCTCTCGCTGTAAAATAATTAGACAAGTGTGTGTGTAGGTGTATAGATATATATATATATATATATATATATATATATATATATATATATATATATATATATATATATTTATATTTATATATATATATATATATTTATTTTAAATATTATATATTTGCCATATTTGCATACAGTGAGGTCTACATAATGTTACCTGCTGTGGTTGCTAGGAGATTTGTGATGACACTGGAAAGCAAATCGGTAGAAGTCTGTTTTTTTTGGCACCGCCTCATATACACACATCACTGAAACATTAGTCATGTTCACAGTGTGACAAAGTATAACAGTGTGTCTGTGATTCAGGTTTTTTATGCTCATATTTCTTTCTTTATTCGGCATTGCAGTTTCTAAGCAGATAATTGTTGGCAAATAGCCTTTTACATCTTTTAGACTTAGGACAAAATGAGGTGGGAAATCCCAGAGCTGTGACTCAAAAGAAAAGTGAGTGACTTTTGGATGTTCCCGTGTGTGTGTTTTGTAAGTGAGAGCGTGTGTTCAGCCCTTAGTAGGTATGCGTTGCATGTACAGTAGCTTGACCAGTCGGGGCACATTCTTCACCGCAACACAACACGTCATCCAGAATTGTTTCAGGCAGGGAGAGCAAATGTGGTTGCAGAGACCCTGACGCAAACACAAACCAGTTGCTTGTGACACAGTAGTGTAATCTACAGCTGTTTAGGTTGGGCAGTACAATGTGTTACTACTGAAGGGCAGCTCATTTAATTTAGGTGGTTGGTTTTTAAACAGAGGAGAAATAGAAATAATGTGTGTTTTGCTTTGCGGTGAGCAGGAATAGGGAAATGGTTCGTACTGAAATGTGTAATAAACATCCCTCTGGAGAGAGCTTTAAAACTAAATTATTTTATCAGCATTTACTCAACACTGCATGGACATATAGTTAAAAACACATTTTAACAATCTAATTTTATAAATTGATGTCTGTAAGAATCCAAAGTACAAAGTAAATTGGACCTGGAAATGTTCATTTTAAAATGCCTCTGAAATGTTCTTACTGTAAGTGATGGGGTACCATATGAAGTATAGCCCAACCAATAATGGATTTTGAGGTCGATAATGATGTTATTTGTTTGAAAAATATTACTATTTGTCACGCTTTTCAGGACAGGACCACTAGGTGGTGCTATAGCAGAGATACACGTTTGGCCCTATAACTCCCAAACCATACATCGTGCATTAAAAATACACATCCACGCGTTCCTGAATTCAACTGAATCTCCTGATATAGGCCACGCCCATTTACGCCTAGACCTTTATGCGCGAAAAATCACAATTTATCGTAAACCTATTTTTTAAGTCCTCCTAGACCGTGCGACCGATCTGCACGAAACTTGGTACGTAGCATCTCCAGACCGACCTGTCAAAAAGTTATAAAAATAATTTTTATCGGATAAAAATTGTGCAAATTACGCACGACCAAATTTGTGTAGCTAGCTACGAAAACACAAACTTTGCCATATCTTGGCCAAAATGAATGCTATCAACCTGAAACCTTAACCAAATTTTACGAAAATTGGCCACTAGGGGGCGCTATAAGTCCCAAAAGTTTATATCTCATTAAAGGCAAATCCATTTTTACGAAATTTTGAGGGTATCATCTAGGGCCACTCCTGAGGCCACGCCTACAGTGGGGTACTGATTCGTCAAAGTGGGCGTGGCCTATGGGACCCAGGTTTGGATTCACCACTTACACTAATGTGAGCAACTTCAAATTTACAGTGTAGATGTAGAATGGTTCATGGACCTCACATACCAAATATTACACACATGGACCACTAGGTGGCACTATAATGTCACACGTGTTTTTGCCTACAACTCCCACATTACACATGGCACATTAGAAAACCTTACATCCACGTGTTCCTTGAATCAAGCTGAATCACAGGATATAGGCCACGCCCATTTACGCTAAGAAGTTTGTGCAAAAGCAACTTTTTCAAACTCCTCCTAGGCCGTGCGACCGATCTCCACGAAACCTGGTACATAACATCTCCAGATGGACCTGATGAAAAGATATCAAAATAATTTTGCTATGTTAAAGTATGCACAATTTACAAACAAATTTTCTTAGCTAGCCACAAAACACGAACTTTAGCATATCTTTATTGTTCTACATGCCACTCTGCGGCACTATCCCATATTTGGTGATGATCTGCCTTTAGGAGGCGCAATAATTGAGGTAGAAGTGTTTTGGCCTTTTACTCAACAAATGGGAAATTTGCTATTGCATGTCACTACAGACTTTGGAGCTCACACTTAGTGAAATTTCCTGACTTTTGCCTCGCCGCCATCGTGCTTTGGGTTCCCCTTTCGTGGGTTCCGCTTTCGTGGGCTCCACTTGTCATCGGGGGCGACTCTTGCCGGTGTGGCTTGGACCCCTTCACAACTGCTTGCAGTTCTAGTTTTATATCTATAACTTCAATTGTTTCTGATTCCGGGAAAAAAAAAAAAAAAAAAATGTTACAGACAAATAACAGTTTTAAACCAAGTTGTGAGTGCTTTAATAGAACTTGAGTCAAACAGAGGTCAATTCTTTGTGATATTTTCTGTGATTATTTAGAGAGATAAAAGATGGAAGCAGCAGAGCATGTAACACGCAGGCCAGACGCTCTTTCTCTTTGCGTCTGTCATTTGAGGAGACCGACGAAGTGAAAGATCCTGATAACGCGTGACAAAACCCAAACTAATGGGGTTTGTCAATCCAAACGAGGCTTGACATTCCTCATCTTTGAGTTTTCCTTAAAGCGTGTGTGTGTTCATGCAACTGCGTGTGCCCAGAGGTATGCATTGTTTCCTGCATTCATCTGTACCTGGGGTGTTTGCTCCTTTTGTACTTGATTCTCTGTTCTCTGGACTGAAACTCCACTCCCTGTCAAATACCAGGTTGATGCTTTGACAGTGTTGTCAGAGCAAGCAGGACTCGATTAAATAAGTGACATCACACAACACAAGGTATGCTGCACGATTATTTACGAATCCTACTATGGCCACGCTATACGAAGCAGCTCGATTGGTTGGGGTTAGGCATTGACCTCAAGTGGTTAAGGTTAGGATAACCAATTGGTCAGGGGATAGGACCTGTACAATTCGGGTTACGTTGCCTGGCGTAAGCATGGACGCCTGGCCAATAATAGTGTGAGAATGCTATTGAAGGGAGGGTCTTGGCGTGGCCATAGTAGGATTCATAAATACGCATGCTGCACACCACCTGGGGTTGATCTTTAACCATTTTGAATCAGTAGATCAAGATCAACTGCTCTGCATAAGATTATTATGAAATCTTGTGCTGTTTTTATTTTTTTGGTCCCACTTTACTTGAACGGAACATTTAGAGGTTTTCTGACGTGTGTGTGTGTGTGTGTGTGTAAGAGAGAGACTGACTATGTAAGGAGAGAAAATTAAATTGTTGGAAGTTGCTGTTGGCCAACAAGGCACCATTTAGGGAATGTGCACTCAGAATATTTCTCTCTCTCTCTCTCTCTCTCTCTCTCTCTCTCTCTCTCTCTCTCTCTCTCTCTCTCTCTCTGTGTTTTTATGTCCCCTCTGAACTGGTATTATACGTTTGGCAGTGTGTCCCAGGAAGTGTGTGTCCCGAGAAGTGTACAGTTGGCCTGACACTTCATCACACACTTCAGTCTGAATCCAGCTGTCAACTTTGCAGTTTGTGTGTATTCTAGTACTTTCCTCACAGATGTCAAAGAGTGTTTGACTGATGTAGAGCAGGGGGAGCTCTCCAGGTAGCGATGACATAACATTAACATCTCGTCTTCTTTCCTTTCCACACTTTGCTTTGGTTTGCTTTACCAAAAAATAACACAACAAATATGTATTTTTTTCACCCTTCTTTTGGCCGATGACAAAGTAATGTGAATAAGAATGGCTGGCTGGGAATGTTGCACTCCCAATTTGTCATTGTCATTGGTGGACTGTTATCCATTGTTATTAATTATTTTAGCTAATTTTACTGCCACACTTCACTTAAGTGCCAAACCCTTATGGACCGTCAGTGCTGAATGTTCCTCAGCCAGAGAACCAAAAACAATTCATCACCCAGTATTTCAAAAAATGCACTAGTTTACATGCTAGTGAAAGTGATGAGTTGAGATGTATTAGAATATTACAAGAAACAATTTACAAGATACCCATGTGATTGTTGTAAAAATACTAGTTGTGCATGTGTTTCTGATGAAAAGTAATCTGTACTTCCTGTCGCTACATATAAATCCCTGAAAAAGGAACAGCTGTCAATTGTATGTTTATTCTGTATTAAGCTCTGTCAAGTTTAACCTCACCGATTCTCCCCTCCCCTTCATTCCCCAGATCATGATCGAGTTCTGCCCCGGAGGTGCCGTGGATGCCACAATGCTAGGTAGGCTTTTCTCTCTTGGCACGCTGTGTGTTATCATAAGCACACCACCTTCCTCCTTGTCACGAAAGTCGAGTTCCAAACCTGCAGCAGTGCTGTGACTACACCTGTCCCTTCAGCACAGACTTTTAACAGGGTTTCCTTAAATTCGTAAAAGTATTGTGTTCTAGGTCTTAAATAATTTTAAACGGGTCTTAAATTTCCCTACGTCCATGCAATGCCACCTCTGATGCTCATTGAAATGTTTTTTTTTCCCTTCTTTTTTTTCGTGGTGTTGTGGTTCTTTCTTTTGCTAGTCCAAATGTAATTTGCTATATATGTACAGATTTTTATTACTCTGTCACCTTAATTCAATTTTAATAATTTGATTTAATTTGCAAGTACTTTTGTGACTCTGCATTTTGTTGTGATAAAGTTCTTAAATTTTATTCTTAAAGGTCTTAAAAATACTTAAATTTGACTTGTTGAAACCTGCAGAAACCCTGTTTAAGGAAGTGTAGAAACATGATAGAAGGTCAAATATGTGCTTTCAATCCACGCTATTGTCTTAAAGCTCCAGTCTATACTATTGAAGAATCACGGCATGTTTATTTTCTATAGGAGAAGTCTAGAACACCAGCGTTTATCACAATACGGTTGATTTTCTCCGAACTTTTGCTGATCATGTACTGCAGCTTCACCAGTAGGGCCTTGAATGCTTTAGAAAGCAGTCAGACATGGTGGAATCCTTCTGTGTGGGAAAATCCCCTGGTCTGTTTTTGCTGGGTAATCCACATCCTCATATCTGTCTGTACCCCCACTGCAGCTAACCAAACAGACACAGTAGAATAAAGTCTGCAGGGCAGGACTAGCTTAGATGTGTGAAAGCTTTTCTGATCTGGGATTACTTATCCAGCAACTTTATCTGAGAGACTTCCATTGATATCATCACAGGTTTACCTTTTTGTCTTTTCTCTCGCAGCGTTCACACACTACATCAGTCTTTAAACTTTGTTTTGCCATGATTGTATGTACACTAAATATGGAATCTGCGAGGTGTGCATTATGGCTTTTGAACCCTCTCAGCTAGTTTTCTCAACTCTCACTTCGATTCGGCTCTTGTTCTCAAGCCTATTGTTGTTCTCCCCTATTGTGACAGTTAACCCTCCATCTCTTGTGTCCTGTGTCCACCTCTCTTGCCTTTATCAGAGTTGGATCGGGGGCTGACAGAGCCGCAGATTAAGGTGGTTTGTCGCCAGATGCTGGAAGCTCTGAGGTACCTCCACAGCATGAAGATCATCCACCGAGACCTGAAGGCCGGTAACATCCTCCTCATGCTCGATGGGGACATCAAACTGGGTGAGGGGTTTATATATTTATACTTTAGAATATTGCTAGTTGTAGGTGCTTGTACAACGTTGACATTTAACTCTAGCATTTCTAGAAAATAAGGTTTATTGCATTTACCATTAGTTATTGATTAGGTATCATGGTGTCCATTTTGTTCAAGCTCACGCACGTAGGTGTACAAAGTCTGAAAAATGCAATACGTTATGTTCAGAGAGTAACAACATGAAGTGATTAAAAACATATTTGAAATTTGTGAGTTGGATTTTGTTATGTCTCTCTTTACGCTCCATCATTCACCGAGAAAACCATGTCCCTAGCAAAATGCTGCAAGTGGTACTAATTCTCAGATTGACCCCGTGTTAGAATTGTATATTACAGGTTATCTCTGGAACTATGGTCCGTTGTTTCTTAGTCTTACATATGCTGTCGTATGGGCTGAACACACACATGCAGCCACATACATGCTGTCACAAATGCACACACAGTTAGGGGCCCTGTACCCCTCCTGTGGTGCTTTAGGAGGATCATAAGTCAGCATTGTGTGGGAAAACTGCATTCTCAGAAGTTTTGCATATTTTCATTTATTGGCTTTTTGAGGAGTTCTCCACATTCTTCACATTGCGCAGCTGAAGCTGTGGATCCAACCCATTCACCAGCATGTTTTGGATTAGAGTGTAGTTCCCAGAAAAGGAAAAAAATGGTCTCTATGTGCTTTATGTACAGTAAGTGCAAGTTAAGGAAGTGCAGATTTTCTTTCTAAATGGCTGCATGACATTTGGATCCTCATACAACAAAAATATCTGGGTGTGTTTTGCATGCATGATGTTTTACTTTCAGTACTCTTTGACTAACTCTTTGTTGTTTTGCACTCAGACCAACAAACCAAAACACTCAGTAGTAGAGAGAACTATAAGCTGCATAGGGCTTCAAAGTCTGGTGCTGGTTCTTTGCGGAACTTGCTGCACTTTTTTTCTAACTTGAGTTTGATTCCAAACTGTTTATTGGTCCATGGTATCATTACAATTTATTTTGCTCTTTCTCTTTTTGCAATTTCAAATGACACATTGCTCACTGGGCTGGACTTGTACTTCTTTTTTAAGTCATTTTCCATTTCCTTACATTCGTCCCTAAGACACCACAGTAAGATATAATCACTGGGAGTTGCCTCTTTAAACTCATTAAGTCATGACACTGACTCATTTACAGTCTCCAAACTTGTCTCACTACGTGTTAATTCAAACAAGGCAGCAATTACCTGTCTCTGAGGTCATGCAAATGCATTATATCCACCTATGACACGTGGGATTAAACATTATGTATGTAACATTATGTAACAACACAATATTGTTATTTATACTAACAATTTAATACATTATCTGACATTTTTCACTTAAAATTTTTAAGATCAAATCACTAAATCTAAATTAACCCTTGTGTTGTCCTCGGGTCAAATATTTTTTTTATATCAGAAATATGGGTTTCTTTTAACCAAATTGACCAGAAATAACATGGATGCATGAATGTATGTCTTCGCAGGTAAAATTCATGATTACTTTCATTGAATTTTGGGTGTTGAAAAACAAAATGGTTTAAAAACAGTATCCTGATCAAACTTTGACATATACCAGTCTGTGATTCACTCAACATCTTCTGATCTTAACTATTAGTCAAAATAATTCATAATTTCTGCTTTTTTTTTAACTGAAGAATTAGGGTAAATTAGGTTTATTGACTGTGAATTAAAAAAAAAAAAAAAGTTCATGGTGGACAGGAAGACAACACAAGGGTTAAATCTAACTATTCTATTTTTGGAGTTTGTTGGGATTCCCCGCTGAAACACCTATTACTGTGCACTCTAACCCTAACCTTTAGGTGTGTAGGGTAGAAATATTTGCGTATAATCATCATAATGCTTCTTGAGAGACACCCTTGGTGATTATTTAAGAGAACATATCGTAGGTTAAACCCAGTGATGCAGCACATTCTACAAAGGCTTTGCCAGAATGTACTGAAGTGTATTTGGCTTCTAGGTTTATAAGATTAATAATGTTACCATGTTAATGTGTAAACTCTTATTCCATGTACAATAAAAGCAGAAGTACTATTTATTGTCTTTGTATGAGGTAAACATTCTTTCCGCAAAAGTTTAGACTGCAAGAGTCTAAAATTATATATTTCACTGGAAGGTCAAATATACATAGTTGAATTGTAGTCTACAAAACCAAGACATTCATTTAAGTCCCCGTAATAGAACATGCCCGTTTGTAATTGAAACAGCCAGCCTACTGCCTTGTGAGTAAATGGATTCTGCCAAGTGCTCAACCTTGGTCATGCCACACGTAATATTCTTACTTGCAGAGAAAAAACCTGTTGTTTTCAAAGTGAAAACAACACCCCTGTAATCTGAGGGTCATGTCAGGAAATGGGGGCAGCTTGTTAAGGAAACTGAACTGCTATAAATTCACTGATTCGGGCTTTGTGCTCAGTGTCATGACAGTTTTACAACCTACAAAGTATTTGTCTACTACATGTACAAAGGGGAAAAAGGATGAACTGGCATAACTCTCTCTTAAATGCTTCTGAGGAACTTCTTTTAACTATCTCACGTCACGTTTTGTTGTTTTTGTCTCTTCATTCTTGTAGCTGATTTTGGCGTATCTGCAAAAAACACCAAAACCTTACAAAGAAGAGATTCTTTCATTGGAACGCCATACTGGTGAGTAAGATATTACTCTACATTGGAGCACTATTAAGGAAACGAGCTATCCATGAGCTTAGGATGGCTAAAAGCTTTTTTTTTTCTTTTCTAGAAATAAAAGAAATTCAATTGAGAAACCATTCAAAGATTAGAAATGCTGTCTCTTTTGCTTAATACAGTGAATTAAATGCCTGGCAAATCAATATATTTCATCACACTGATGCAACATTATTTAAATCCAATACAAAACAATCCTGTTCACTGATTTGGATTATTAATGAACGTCCATTACATTCAAGCCATTGCCAGATGAGTTGCTACAATTCTAATTAAGACTATCAGCGCCACACAGCTCTCTCTGAATGTCTCAGTATGGCTGTGTTCAGAAGATTGTGTCGTTCGGCGACTTTCGCGCGCAGAAACTCAAGTGAAGATAATTACCTCTTCTGAAGAGTCCACCATGTTTTGTTTTTTTAATCCTCCATGTCCTCCTTGGCTATTAGCAACTGTGTGGAGGATGGGTGGGGGTGTGCGCGATCACGGAAGGCTGTATCATGTGGACACGCAGACAGTTTTGTTGTCTTTACTTAGAATTCCTCATGGGGGCGACAGAAACTACGCACTATAGCTTTAAATGCACTGATTAGCAACGTCAACAATCCAAAAAGTCAAGAGAGACAACACGAGCGTGCTTGATGTTGACATCTGCAAAACTGTGAGTAAGAGAGAGGAGAAACGCTCTTACTGGTATCTACAGTAATCATCAGTTAGTCATTGCTGCGTTGCTCAGACAACAGTGTTGTAAATACTGCAGGTGTATCTTTATGATATCCGAAACTATTAAATCATGCTGGGACTGATCAGAATCAGATTTTTACAACATGATGGTTACCATCTTTACAAATTGAGTTACTTATTAGCTCTGTCACTTGACGCTTGGCAACTACTGTATATATGTAAGACCTGTGAACTGCCTCCAAAGTTCAGTATTCCCACATGGTCATGTGATGGTGATATTCGCGCAATTTTTTTTTTTTACTTAAAACAAATATGTGTGGCATATGTCATGGTAATGACTATTCAACCTTTTGTTTACTCTCTCAGGATGGCCCCAGAAGTGGTAATGTGTGAGACAATGAAAGATGCTCCGTACGACTACAAGGCTGACGTCTGGTCTCTGGGAATCACTCTGATTGAGCTTGCCCAGATTGAACCCCCGCACCATGAGCTCAACCCCATGAGGGTGCTGTTGAAGATCGCCAAGTCAGAGCCTCCCACCTTGGAGCAGCCGCACAAATGGTGAGAATGCATTAGCGATTACTCTAAATTCACTAGTCAGTAATTGTATCATATAATATGTGCAAGTTGTGAAGAGAAAGCAGGGATGTGTTAGCCAGAAAATTCAATTAAACCCTAGTATTTACAACTATTTTGCACAGTCCATGATTTATTAGTTTGGACATAGAATATGATAGGAGGACAGAGGCTTATATCTTCCTGTCTAGATTTCACTGGGTCATCTAATTTCATTCTATTACCAGATTTTTGCACACTCAGTGTCCTGGAATTTACTGTAGACTCTCAATGTATCACATTGTCCTCCCCCTCTGTGCCTGCAGCCCATTTTACCCTTATCAATAAACTATAGCAACAACTAAGGACTTTAGCGAGTGCCAAACTATAACTTTTTCCCTATCAATTTTATGAGTCTGAATGTTCCATAGCAGCACATCTAGTTCTGCAAAAGGGAAGTTATCAGGTGCTGAAAGGGCATTTGGGATGGGATGGAGCCCACTCATCATTCCTGTTGAAAGCTTTATTTTACAAAGCACAGCTGTGCACAAAGATGACCCACGTGTTCCAACATCACACATATCTGGAAATGTTGTGTTCAAATGTTTTTTTTATGTTGGTTAACTATTCCTTTAATCTTTCCCTCGCTCCCCCCTATCTTGATACCTCTTGTTTTTGATTAATGTTGTTTTCTTGTGTTCACTCAAGGTCACAAGAGTTTAAAGATTTCCTGAAGAAAGCTTTGGACAAAAATCCAGAGACTCGTCCGACTGTAGCCCAACTCACCGAGGTAGGCCCTGGCCCTTGCAGATGTTACACAATGCTGCACTTTGATACATGATGAAACATTATCCTCGCTCTGTCCTTATCTTGAACCAACACACATATAAAGTACAGGGCCATTTGCCATTTATTCTTCTATTTTAAGACCTGAATGGAGTGATCAATGCCAGGAAAGTGAGCCGTGCCCCTGTAGACGGTACTAGCATGTCAATGGGAGAGGTCTAGAATGTGTACAAGAGAGGGCAAGAAATGGAGCAGGCAGAGAAGGAGTAGGACAGCATCAGAAGTGAAAAAGTTAAGTGAAAGAACAATGCTAAAAAAATAAAGGTGAAGAAAGGCGATTAAACATTTAGGAATTTCAGAATTGTTCACTTTTGAAGCACCCTCTGGGGGCTTTTAAAACATTTAAATCTCAAAGGCAATGGAAGTTTTTGTGCCAAATAATTTAGAATGATCACAAATCCCCTTTGTTTTCCAACAACAGTAAATGCATATAAATCCAGACAAGTGACAATTATAGGAAAGGACAAGTATTTACATGTAAGGCCATTTTGGCACAGCTGAAATATTCTTAAAGAGGCTGATGACAGTCTAGCAGTAAAACCTTAATATCTGAGGATGAACTTAAAGCTGTTTCTCAAAGTCCAGAGCAAAATAAATGAGAGAAAAAGTAACAGGGTGTGGATTAAAGCACAAGCGCAGCGTCTATTAAAATTCAGAGCCACAGTTTCCTGTCTGTATCCCACAGCTGAGGGAATTCCAGCTATTTACATTCCCACCCTTAGCCAATGGTATATCTGGATTACCCTGAGCTTGCCACCTCTGTCCAAAGAGGGAGGGAGGGAGGGAGAGAGAGAGAGAGAGAGAGAGAGAGAGAGAGAGACTAGACCCGGGCCTGCTGGGATTTCTGCATGTGCTCCCCAGTGGGGGAGAGACGGGCGCGGTCCGGTTTTTGGTGCCGTGCTGGAGGTTTTAGATGTTTATCATGCCTGCTGCTCCTATACGGCTGTCAGATAGTATTTACTGTAGATAGTTGTGCAATGATGGCATTACATTCTGCTGTGCAGTGGATGTTGAATGAAGTGAGGAAGTTACCATCAGTGTAAGCTCTAGGTCAGCCTTGCAGTTATTCATTGGAGTGTATGGATTTGGAAAACAGATGTAGCACAGGAAGTGAACGTGAAGATTATAATGAATCATAGATAAGAGTGTCTGGGGTGTAGGTGCTAAACTGTGTGTGTGACTATTTCAAAAGAGGAAATAAAAGGACAAATCATAGTCTTTGTCATCATGCAATTCTAACATGGTATTAGTTTTAAACAGATTTGAACATCTTGCCCTGTGTTTGTGCCACATGTGTGCTTGTGAAGAATGTATACAAAACAACATGACACAGTATCAGTCACTGTGGCTGGCGGGAGACCATCTGGATGACTTGTACTCATTACACTGAATATAGTTCTCCTCCCACATAGTTTCTCATGGTCAGGATTTTCTACAGTGTTTTGGGTGTAGCTTCCATTCATGTATCATAGTGTTAGTTTTTCTGTTTCTGATCATCTGGTCAGGTAATTTTACCATGGGAGTATTTGGTTATTTTATCTCTGAGCCAGGGCTTTGTAGTGGTTCTCAACATTGACATGTGCAGACACAAACACACACATGCAGTATTTATACTTCTTTACTTGTGAGAGCCCTCATTGACATCATGCATTCCTTAGCCCTGAACCATAACACTATCAACTATAGGCCTAAGCTGAACTATTACCCTGACTTTACTCAAAACCTAATTCTAACATTAAAGAGTCAGTTCACCCTTAATTCCAAAAAAGAATTTTCTCGCCGATTGTTCTAGTTCAGAGGCTGGGAGGCAAGCTTCCCCAGTAGGGTGCAGGAGAGTTGTAGGGGGTCATGGAAGGTCTGAGGCAGAGAGACCAGTGAATAACGGTGTTTCCTTTCAAAAAACAGGAAGTTAGTTATTGTAATTTGGCTCAGTCAACAGTCACAGAAGCGGCTGTGATACACAGCTCATGGAGGCAGTTAAGGTACTTAGGAGCGCCAGATTTCGGCAATTTAAATTTGTACTTCTTCTTGAAGTCATAAGTCGGTCAAATCGAAACAGAAAAGACATCATACACATATTTTACTCTGCTTAGAAAAAAGACTATTGTAACTCCAGAACTTGCCTGAGAAACACCACATTTTTAGGTTTTCGACAGTATCAAAGCAGTCCTGTGATAGTTTTCTGGAAATTCATGGTTACATTACAAACAGGAACTGCTAATGGCTAATTTGGCATGCTTTTAATGGCACAGGCTTGGTTTTTGTCACACTTTAAGACCCCTGTTGTGGTTTAATTTGTCCAGCTTCTGAGATATTTATCCCTACCATTTCTGCCACCACCCAAATATCATGGAGGGAAATTATATTTTGCCTTTGGTGCCCAAAGCTTTGGAACAAATAATCATTTTTAAAAAGTCAAATTATTTTGTTGAAAATATGTCCCTGTTTCTCTAGATAAACCTCAAAAGAAGCTATCAACAGTTTCCATAGGAACTATTTTTCTCTATATATTAACAGGAACTACTTTATACTGAGTAAGGGATTTGTCTCAGACTGATATTTCAAAGTTTGGACACATAAAAGTCAAGTCAATTGTATTCATGTAGACCAAAACTACTACATGCCTAACACCAACCATTACCCCAAATGTAACCTTAACCTCCAACCACCCATTGAAGAAGTGAGGACTGACCACAATGCCTTTCACAAGCACAATTTCCCAAAAAATTTGCTTACTCAAGGTCTAAAACTCAAATGTAACCCTCACAAAGAAAGAAGTACAAATGCACACACTCCACTGTCACTGCTACAGAAGTTAGTCTGCCCTCATACGATGCACCTCCCTCCTCCAGTCCCCTAATGGGCCGTGTTGTTCACATTTAACCTTTTCACGCCCAGCCATGCATGTAAGACCCAAAATCACTAGCCGCTTTCGGTCTAAATCAACGTGAAACCTAGGACATAAGCGGCACTGAGCCACATCTTGATCCATAATGGCAGTACAAAGAAACATAGCCAGATTTAACAGATCAACAATACTAAACTATTTGCCTTTTCTCTCCTTTTGATGTGCCTCAAGGAAACTGGGTTTAGCTTGAGTATGGGAGGTCTGAGTTGTTACAACAAGCAGTTGGAAGCTGAAATCTCAGATGTTACTACTGTATGGTTTCTAATGGGGACTGAGGGGAAAGGAAAAGAGATGCAAAGATAATATTTTGTTTCAGTAATTTTACTAAGCAGTGAAGGCTTAGATCAGTAGTGACAACTGGACAAAAAAAAAAAGTCATAATCTGGGGGATATATTACTATTCTAGGCTTTTATATTGAATAGGATAGAACTAAAGCCGCAACGATGAATCGATTAGTAGTATTAGTAGCTCTTGCATCAGTGTGTAGTGACCTGCATCACTAACTTTGATTCTGACGTCTGCTGTATAATGATGTTAGTCTTCTAAAATGAGGTATGGTAGACTACCTCATTTTATTTTTTAACTGCATCACTCATTCGATAGATCTTGTTCTCATCTAATGTTTCTCCTTGATTCTTGTTCAACTTTGGAGAAAATCTGTCTAAAATTCAAGCCTTAAAGTCCTTAAAGACATTATTTTACTTTACTGTTGGTATGGTTGAAGAGTAGACTGCCTACACATTTTTTATTTACTTTGCCCTTAGATGCATGTACCTACAGCAACAGTAGCTAAACTTTCTCACCGTCTTCCAAGCATCTCAAGCTTGTAAAGTATTATTGGAGCATTCAGTGTAGCTGCACATGTTGAAGTCCCAGCATTTGTGCATCTTACTCCATACCACCACAGGTTTGTATGGCCTTAACAGTCGGACTGATCTCTCAGCATGTTGGTGCGCACACAGGAAGTGGTAGTGTGGTTGTTGAAGTCAGAATCCGTTGAACTGTGTGTCTTGAATGAAATGTGTCGCTCTCCTCTACGTCAGTTGCTAAGCTTGTGTTGAAATACATAACGTTACTCTGCTGTATCAAATAAGTTAGGCTGAGTGGAGCTCATTTATATATATATATATATATATATATATATATATATATATATATATATATATATATATATATATATATATATATATATATATATATATATATATCTCTTTAAATTCCAATTCCATGCTGTTTTTGGTCAGGACAAATACAAGATGCCCCAATGTAGACAGACACATTAACAGTACTAAGACCCTTTGGATGTATATGTTTAAAACAAATTAAATATTTTTCATAATCTTATGTATGCATTCTTATTTCCACTGTGGTATAATAAAAAGTTAGATGGCACTTTACACTACCTGACTCATCAGACAAGAGCTGACTGTCATTTCGAGACGTTAAAAGCTGAAGCCTAATGCAGCCCTGGAGGACAAGCCTCTTGCACACAAACAACTGTGATCAACAAATGTGCACGCACACTTAATGGTCCAGCACCTATTGTAGCCTTTTCCCTGTGTCAGCTGTTCCAATTAAATTACTAGGTAGTGCAAAGCATCTGAATAATAGATGCACTCAGATGCACTCAACTTTTAATTTAGCTTTTTATTCACCTTGCACGCAACAATTTTACTGCCCTGTTTGCACTATGGGGAAACACATTTTCCTTTTTAGCAGCTGTAGAACTAAAGATGGGCTTGCAATTTCAGGGACATGATGTTGGATTAAATATTGCTATATCAGTGTGCCATTAAAGGTAGAGTTGTATTGTAGAGCCTTTGTTGTAGCTGTTCAGGAACTGGCAGGTGGGAGATAGAGTTCCCCCTGCAGTGAAAGTCTCCTGTAGCCTTAACTCTTATGTCAAGTTGCTTCTTGCAGCCCATGGGCAAGTTAATGTATTTAACTGCAATTTATTTTCAGCAGAATTCTGTTTGATTTTATTCATTGCCTTCATCTATTCCTTGTCTAATTCCTATCTTTTCATTGTCAGTCTAGTACTTGCAGCAACCCCTTTAGCAATAGTCTCATGGTCTAATGATACTCAGATCCATGCATAATGTGTTCTGTTGCCCTCCAGGAAATATTGTTTTATGGTTGTAAGGGTGTTTATTCTGTGGTCGAGTCAAGCCTTTTAGCTTCTCTCCCTCTTTGTGGTGTTTACAAGCTCATTTATGCTTAGAATATGATGCCTAAAATGAAATACAAGGGCAAAAAAAACTAGACTTACAAGTTGTAAGACCGTTGTCTTGCTATTTAAGCATCAGTCACTCTGTGTATTTTAACTGATAATTAATTAACCATCTCTCCTCTGCCCCATCTGTCCACAGCACCCTTTTGTGAGATCAGTAACGTCTAACCGCCCGCTGCGGGAGCTGGTGGCCGAGGCCAAGGCTGAAGTCATGGAGGAAATAGAGGACAATAGAGAGGAAGGAGAGGAGGACGACGTTATGGAGCTAACTGTGGTACCAAACCTTTTTTTTTTTTTTCTTTTTCGATCCCTTCTTTTTCTTCTCTGTCATTGTTTGTTTCCAAAAGGAGACTGGGCAGTCCATGGGTTGGGTTCTAAGTACACGTGATTCGGATTTGCAAGGTCAATAATGGGACAGTAACTGTCGAAACGAGTTAGAATTAGAAAAGAGCCTTTGTTTTAGTGTCACCGCAACTCATGCACATAATCACCCAAAGTCATGCACTTACTTGCACATGCACCTCTACCCCGAAAAGCACACTTGTTCTGCCTTAACTGTACACTTCCCCTGCTTTTGAAGTCTCTGCTTGTTGACCCCTTTGATCTGCAGTTTTTGTAAACATGGCCTTCCTGCCGAAGGACTGAAGGTCCATTCTGCAGAAGCCAAATACATCCACAGTAGGCATAAGATTAGAAAGTGACATACAGTATGAGAGTGCAGTTTACCTCCTGCCCTCAGCACAAACAAAGGAACAGAAACCGGAATACTGGCATTCACCCACACCCACGCATGTTTAAATATAGGTGCTGCCTTCATCCTCGCTCCTGTATAGAAACGCTGTCACCTCACAACCCCTGATGGAGTAAATTATTTAAGGTAGCACATTGTTCTGTTGCTATACTGTGACCCTTAACTAAAGGCAGTCGGTTTACTGAACACCAGGGACTCATAGGGATAGAAGAAGACACTAAAAATACCCTTGCCAACAGGAAGCTGTGACCAGACCAATGTGTTGAACGTGGATGTTTTTCTCTCTACGAAAATGAATGTTTGTCCACGTATCTCTTCCTCCCCTGACGTGAACAGTTAGTGTGATGACATTCAAATTGATTTAGGGAAATAACTTGGCACAATTGTAGTGACATTAGAAAATGATTCCTCTTTCCAGACATCTTACGAATCAAACAGTATAGGTGTTTGATTCGTATTCGTGATTAAGTTTGAGTTTCTATAGGTGGTGCTATTTTCTTTATGTATCCCGTTCTGCTTGGTCCTGCTCTGTTTACTGAAAAGAAGACTTGAAACTCATCATTTAGTGTGGGTTAAGAGTTTCCCCCTGATAGATCAGGAGGGTTTTAAACACAAAATGTTAGATTTATCACAAATTGTGTTAATTGCTGAACTATTTCAGTCTGGATTTATTAATAGGAAAATATTAAAGAATGTTAATGTCAAAACATGTTCAACAGTACAGTACATAACTGAGACCAAACCTATTTATTATCCCTGTGTTTAGTTAATTATATCATTCTAGTTGTTTCCTTATCTCTTCCAGCAAGGACACTCTTGTACGCACACAGCAACATTTTGACACATACGTTACAAGGCCCTGAAAAGCCAGCCAAGTAGTTATCTGACCGTTTATCTCTTCCTTTATATCACATACAGCCAGACAGAGATGTTTGCTGAGACATTAGAAAGGGTGAAGCAGATCATAAAGATGTCCGATGGCATTGTTTACCACTAGTGGCAGACAGCGGAGAGGTATTTCGAGAAGCCAAATTGCTCCGTTTGACAGATGGCTGTGCACATAATTCTGAAAATACATTTTCAGTGGTCTTTTAAAATTACAGACCATAGATTTCCCATGTCTAACGCGCATCTGTAACCTTCTGTAATTAGATTTTAAATTGTGAAAATTGTGTCTTTCTGAGAATTTATATAATTGCTGCAGAAACTCTATACTTTTCCTTCTGGTTACTGATGTTTTCGGGCATATTAGTCAATCATTTAGTGATTGTTATTAATTATTTTTTTTATATTTTAAGATTATTTTTATTGATGGTTTTAGAGTGCTTTTAAGTTTTTTATTTAGGCTGTGTCTTTTATTTGATTTTTATTGGCATTTTTCTTCAGGATTTTACAATTTACAAGAGGACTACCCACTGCTTTATTTAGCTGTGTGATCGTCAAGAATCACATATAACTCATGGTTGTCAGCCATGATAAGCCTATGTAATTATTATTGTACTTATTACAGATTAGATAGCCATCTCAGCCATAGTGTGAAGTAGCAGGCTAAGCAGGAATGACTGCAATCCTACTGAAGCAAAGGTAAAGGTTACCTCACTGAAGGTGGGATGTTTGAAGGACTTTAGAACATCGGCCTCAAACATTAGCATTCAATCCAACTGAAATGAAATTGTCTGCTACAGCATACATATCTGCTCTGAAAATCACTTGTCCTTTGTTTCCCTTTTGAGAAAAAAATCAGAAACCAAAATGGGGAAATTTGTATTTTAAATGTTTTTGTTTCATGATGGCTTAAGTAGTCGGTCACACTGCTCGCAGCCTGCTACCCAACACAAGGGCCAACAACCCACTTTCTTGCTAAGGAAAGGAGCATTTCTTATATTTCCCCAAATACCCTTTTCTTCCTTTTCAATACAAACTATTAACAATACATTCAAAAACATGTTGACACTATTTTTTAGAATACAGAAAAGGATGACAAAATGTGATTTCTGTTGTACTTCAACATTTGGGAGACCACTAATGACTAAAGTGTTAAAACATCAAATGTTTTGTCTCATCACCGCATAACAACAATTCTCTTTTCCCTCCCCATTATTCCTTAAGTCTCCAGGAAAGGAGCCATGCCAGACCAGTCAGACCAGTTTGGAAGCAGATCAGTCTCCGGAAACCCCGAGCCCCACCACACCCTCCCCAACCACATGTATACCTCCACCCAGGAAGGAGGTCGACCCAGGTACACCAACAGAGGAGCAGCCAGGCGCCGTCATGGTGGTCCCTGTTCCTCTACCACGGCAGAATCTCCCTCCAAAGGGTCCAGAGGTGTTGGATGACAAACTGGCCGATGAAGTCGTTCTTAAGTCTGAGAAGTCTGAAAGTGAGGCCTCAACTAGGACCTCCAGCTCAGATTCGGGCATTGAGGATGGGAAGAGTACCCCCACATCGGAGGAAAAGGTGCTCTTTGAAGTTTTAGATTGAGAAAATGAAATAGTATTGACTGTGATGTGTTTAGTAATAATAACAAAAAATTATTTTAAGGTTGCTGTGGAGACCCCAGAGATGGAACAGCCACCATCTCCCACTCAGCCTGAGGTATCTGAGCAACATGTTGACATCATCATAGACTCAACAGACCCAGAGGTGCCCAAGGTCCAGGTGACCGAGAAGAAGAGCAACGTTGCGGCTAATGGAGGCCTTCCAGCTCTGAGCCAAAGTCCCCCTGTCACTCCTACACCCACTCCCGCTCCCTCTTCTGCTCCTACCCCAGTACCTTCCCCCCATTCTGAGCTGAATGGTAGCCTACCCAAGGGTACCCCAGAGCAGAGATCGACAGAAGGAAACGCAGATGCTGTCTCACCTTATATCAATGGAGGGATTATCAACAAACGGTACTCTTATTCAGGCAGCATGGCATCAGAGAGCATGGACATGTCGATCCACAAGGAGACCATCTCAATGTCTGCAAGGGTGAGTCAGCTTGAAGCAAAACTCTCTCTACTTGAAGCAGCCTGATCTGCCATGTATGCGTAATCCTTCAGTCTCCTTATTTAAATGCAAAGATGAATGAAACCAGGATATATGTATATCCTTTATTCACTACAGTGTTTCAGCAGAGAGCATGTCTTGGAGATGAAATGTAGGAAGAAAAACTTGTTGGAAAAACGATTTCTCGGCACCCACAGAGGAACTGAAACCGCATTGTGTTGTGTTTTGGGGTGTGGGTGTTAACCGTCTGAAACAGAAGATAGCCTGTCTTCCATTAGGCGTGCACTACACATTGCATTTAGGGAAGATATGGCGAATGATACTAGTTAATGCTCTTAAAGCTTACATTTGTCTTTTTAAATTGGTTGTGAATATGGACATACTATTAGTATATTAAAATACCTCTGGCATTGTAAACATAAACAAACTTTCTAATTTCATTACAATGCATGTTTTTTTAACATCATCCAACACAAAAGGAGAATCCCCGTAATCCATAGAGGACTTTACAATCACCAGATTTGTGTTTAGATTGACAGTCCCAGTTAGGGAGGGTAGTTAGGAAGCTGAAGGGAGAGAAGAGAGAGACCATTTTATCATTTATCACCAAGTCTTTCTGAAGCAAAATATGCAACATTTCCCATTCACTGGGACAAATAGTGCCCTTTGTGTGGGAACAGTTCAGTATTCACCAGTGTCAATTGGAAGTTTCTATGCAGGTCATTGTTACTCTGCTGCTTCTGGAGGCTTATGGACCGACCATGATTGAAATCCTATTGACTGCGCGTGGAGTCGTGTCTGTTTGTGGCATGTTAAGTTTTTCCAGAACAGATTATTCAGCAGCAGCAGCCTGCAGTGAGAGTGAATGGGTTATCTTTGTTTTTTTGGACAGGAGGACACTAGCATTTGTGCGAGTGTGTGTTTCCGTACGGAGTTTGTATGATTGTGAGCATCAGTGTGTGCACGTGCTCATGAATTAATTTGTTTGCACAGTAGAGCTGCGTGTGTTTTTGTGAATGACGAGTAATGGGAAGTTAGAACTTCAAACACAAACAATGCAGCTGAGCTACAGCATGACCCACATGTCCTCTGATTTTAGTGCCAGTGTGTTCTTAATAACACACTCAAACACACAATCACATAGATTTATTGCTATTGTAAATGTGTCAGTTATGTAGAAAGGGAATCAGCAGTATTAAACATCTAGTAGCTGTCAGCAATGGCAATAGCCTCATATGTAGTCTGTTTGCGCAGCTGTAGAGGGTTAATAAGGAAGCTTTGTCAGAGTGGACAGCAGTTTGCACAAACCAAATTAATTCCCACTTTTTGGTTCAGTTTACTCTTCTCCTCTCCTCTTATACAACCTATTTATAAACCAGGAAATGACGACATCCAGGGTTTGATCTACCCAGTGTTTGCAAGGTAAACCCTCCCCTATCAGTCTTGTAAATAAATATTATCCGTGGAGGCTGATTTAGATAGGGGACATGTGCTTTGATAGCAATAACAATTGTTTCCATTCAGTTATAAGGTGAGGTCACGCTCTGACTCCTATTAAACATTTAATGTATCATGACTTCCCTGGACATTGTCTAATTTAAGAGGTATGAGCGAGACAGCGCAGGTCAAGACAACAGTTTGTTCAACTTTGGGAGCAAAGAAAAAAGTTCACAGGCCAGTTCTTGGTAGGCCCATGACAGAAATAGACTGGTTTGTTTGTTTGTTTTAAACAGTGACCAAACCAAATTACTGTTACTATGAAGAGTTAAAGAAGCCAAGTCACATTGTGTCATATTAACTATGCAAACAAGGTTACTTCCTGCATGGCGCACTCCATTTCAATAACACATGGAGCACCATGCTGCTTGTAACAGTAGAACCAGATTAACAGGAATATCAATGCCTTTGTCAACACATGTACACAGCCTCTCTTTTCGCCAGATGAAAACATTGGGAGTCACAAACACGCATATTTAAAGGGAAACTCTACAGATTTTACACATCAAAGTCTCTTTACAGGTCTACAGGAGTACTACTATGAAAAAGGTGTATAAATGCTTTTTGTGGCTCTAGAGGGAGCTGCTTGAAATTTGATAAATTGCCTCAGGTGATGTCACTTAAGTCAACATCAGTTGGGGCTGAAGTTTCAAAATGAAAAAAACTCTGGAGTTAGAAAGTAGTTCCACAGCAATACTCTTTGCCCCCCATTCTGTCTATAAACTACTAAACTAACAACTAAACTACTGTAATAACCAACCTGGCAGAGTGGCAATGCACTCTCAATCACATATAGTGATGCATGTTACTCAAGTGCAAGGGAACATTTGTCTTGTAATTAAGTTCTGATTTAATCCAATGTTCTACTTTTTGTGTTCGACCTTTGTTCCTCCCCGTCTGCCTCTCAGGACTTCTCGAGTAAGACTCTGAAGAGAACCAGGAAGTTTATTATTGACGGGGTGGAGGTGAGCGTGACCACCTCCAAGATCATCAGGGATGATGAGAAGAAAGATGAGGAGATGAGATTCCTGAGGTATGTGAATGACTTGATCTTTCAACACAACACACATTCTGTTTCTGTTTTCATTCTCTGATGATGAGAGCCATGAACTCAGCGGCCTGTTTATTCCTCAGCTCACAGTGAAGTCTGTACAGTGATAAGTGGCCTGTTGGATGTTGCTTTTACTATTTCAGGCATCCTACGCTCTTGGGCTTTAGCCCCTTGCGATTTGAGTTTACAAATACTCAAACTGTTAGGGGAAAAAGACCTGTCTATACGGTCTATATTTTAAAATTTAAAAAAGTTACTTTTAGATAAGGGTGTTGGTAGTCTAAATGTTAAGATGGAATGATTGATACAGTTTTATATTTGTTGTCCAATTACATACATTACTTGACGTGTTTTTGTTTTTTTAAATGAACAATTTGTACAGTTAGTCTTAAACACTTTGCATGACCCTCTGCTACCATCTAGTGGTAGGAATATGACATTGCGTGTGTGACTACAGTAATACCAACAAACTTTGGTCGTATCTTTACAAGAACACAACACAGACATGCCCCTTCAAAGGCTGAGAGCAAAAGGAATATTTCTGATATTACCCCATTTACTGCTTTTAAAATAATTAATAGAGTAACTGCATTCACTTAAATATTATCTATGCGTGTCTGCGACAATATTAAACTCATAAACTAAAATAGTGTGCATGTTGTAAATAAATGATTGTGTGTGTTTGTGTGCGTTTAGACGTCAAGAGCTGCGTGAGCTCCGTTTGATGCAGAAGGAAGAGCACCGCGCTCAGGCTGGCCTAAACGCCAAACTGGAAACACAGAAAGAACAAATGCAGAGACGTTTTGACCAGGAGCTGAATGTGAGTCACAGTTTATCTTATTATATATATTTTTTGTTCACAGGAAGATTGGCAGGAGCAGGGCAGACTTGTGATAATTTTTTTGGGGGGATTTTTTAAATACACGTGGAAGTCAGTCAGTCAGTTAGTCAGTAATCTATATCCATAACGTTCCACTTCCGGGATTGCACGGATGTCCCTCTTTCGGCCGGATGTTTGTTACCTTTCGCTTTCTTTGTGTTGAAATTTTAAACTCCGATCGATTTATGAGGACTATGGTTAACTGCTGCTCAGATCTCTGCAGGGTAAATTGAGACAGCTAGCTAGACTATCTGTCCAATCTGAGTTTTCTGTTGCACAACTAAAACAACCTTTGAAGGTACACGTTCCACCAAAACAAGTTACGTTCCACCAAAACAAGTTACTTCCCGAGGCTAATTTGCAGCGGCACCGTGGCTCTGTCCAGCGCTTAGCGCTGCCCCAGACGATTGTGATTGGTTTAAAGAAATGCCAATAAACCAGAGCACGTTTTTCTCTCATCCCGGAATGCTGTGTGGACTAGCCAGACCCTCCTCCGCAGCGCTGTGGAGGAAGGTCTGGCAGGCAAGTCAGTCAGTCAGTCAGTCAGGGGGTCAGTGAGCGTGCTAATGATTGTCCCTTTTCAGATGATGTAAAATCTAGTACTATAAATAAATTATACATATTAAGTACACAAAATCACATAACATGTCTACACAGTGCAAACTTTCAATATTTAATACTTACTAAGACCTGGCGAGAAGCTAAGCAAGACCTGGCGGACACCATGCAATGTGATTGCTAAACTTTAGTGGTGTGATACACAACGCTGTAGGGCTGATACAGTAGTGTGCTTGTTTACCTTGTTACCCAGGCCAAGAAGAAGCACTATGATGTGGAGCTGGAGAACCTAGAGAAGCACCAGAAGCAGACTATTGAGAAGATGGAGGGAGACCACCATGTTAAACTCAAGGAAGAGACCAAACGCATCAAAGCAGAGCAGGAACGTGACTACAACAGGTTCCAGGATCAGATAAAACGCAAGAAAAAGGAGGTACATTGAAGATAAGGATGTGGAGAAGGAAATGAAAACCGGTCAAAGAAAGCTTTTTATTTTTCAAACACGTTGCTGAAGTGTGCCTTTTTTATATGTATTTAGGTAAAACAATCTGCCGATAAGCTGCCCAGAAGTCAGCGTAAAGAATCCTTGAAGCAGATGATAAATTCCTTCCAAGAAACTAAGATAAGAGAGGTAAGTTGTTTGGTCAACAGTCATTTGGGCTCACTGTATTTTCATGCATACTTAACTGGACTGGTTTTGAAAAATGTTAAATACTAAAAAAATCATGAAACGTTGCTGAAACAAACACATAATAAATCAACCTCTTAGTCCAATCCAAAAAAAAAAAGTTCTCTTGTTGAGTAAGTATTTGACTACCACAGTCTTAGAGCCTTTTTAGCAATTTATTTCCTTCCCTCCGTCCATGTCTTTGTCTTTTCTGTGTTTTAGGAGGAGAAATTCTTGGCCGCTCAGAAGAACCACCTGGACACAACGCTGAAGAGAATCATCTCCAACAACAAGAGAGAGATTGCAGAGATGGAGAGGGAATGCCTTAACAAGAAACACCAACTAGTCCGAGGTACAGTTTCTGTTAGGCATAGGGTCTTACTGTTCTTTAGCCACTACTGGTATAGTAGGATGTTACAGTATTGACATTCCAATAACTCTTGGTAATTTTGTGTGTCCCCTCCTTGCTTTTGATTAGAGCGTGAAGCTACGATATGGGACATCGAGGAGAAGAACCTTTACGAGAGGCACCAGTTACTGAAGCAGCAGCTGAAAGACCAGTACTTCCTGCAGAGGCATCAGCTTCTCAAAAAACACGAGAAGGTAAATCAGTGGATTTACAACTCCTCTCGCCACAATACGTTTGCACCCACTATTCTACACCCATTTAAATTTGGGTAGCAAGTACATGTCAAAATCAAGTCTCGAATCAGGAAGTAACTTTCCGTTTTATGTTAAGCAATCAAGCTGAATGTTATTCAGAGCTTCCATTTGTTTCAGTTGTGCTTTTTCACGTGGCCTTCAGCACATACACATGAAATGAATGTGACAATGTGTCTATTTCCTGTGTCACTACAGGAGCAGGAACAGATGCAGTGCTACAATCAGCGGATGATTGAGATTCTGAAAGGTCGGCAGCAGCAGGAGAAGAACCGACTGCCTAAGATCCAGCGTAGCGAGGCCAAGACCCGCATGGCCATGTTCAAGAAGAGCCTCCGTATCAACTCAACGGGCAGCTCCTCAGAGGACAGAGAGAAGATCAAACAGGTAGGGGCTAGCAAGGGTTTTCTCAATCCCATGTTTAACTCTAACTCTACATTCCATTTCCCCCTAGAACTGCCAAACGGGTAATTTTTTTACCCCATGTCGCAACAGCGTCGGCACTCGCAAATATGGCATTTTTTTGAAGCAGTTACAACAAACAACAACATAACTAACGCATATAAATATTACATACATATTACATTTTAGAAGAAAACAAATGTTGGTTAGTACTCTCTCTCACACACACACACACACACACACACACACACACACATACATACACAATATGTTTTGTGACCTAGTGCGTGCTCCAGGTTGTAGACAGTTCGATCCCGTAATGGTTGAGGCAACATTAAAGAATATAAATAGTTATAGTTTTGCCAGTGCCGTTAAGCTAGAAACTGCTACATGAGTTAGGTCTATCTAGTGTATCGCTTGACTAACTGTAGGCACCTGTCGCAGCATCTGAGTCCAGCTGCGCTGTGGTGATAAGGGCGAGGTGGTTGCTCCTCGTCCTCAAAGATTCCTCATCCGATGAAAATGACGGGTCATTGATCTCTTCCCCCATCCGATTCTCCCTCACTCATGTCATTTCAATTCAATTTTATTGATAGTATCAAATCATAACAAGAGTTACCTCAAGAAACTTTACAGATAGAGTAGGTCTAGACCACACTCTATAATTTGCAAAGACCCAACAATTCCAGTAATTCCCCCAACAGCAAGCATTTAGTGTGACAGTGGCGAGGAAAAACTTCCTTTTTAGGAAGAAACCTTGGAGAGATCCAGGCTCTTGGTAGGCGGTGTCTGACGGTGCCGGTTGGGGGTGTGATGAACAGTGGCAATAATAGTGTGATGAACAGTGGCAAAAATAGTCACAATAAAGATAATGGAACTATGACTAGAAATAGTAGTTGTAGTAGTTCATGGCATGGCATAGGCCACTGCAGGGCATAGCAGGACGTAGCAGGGCACTGCAGAGCGTAGCAGGGCATAGCAGGGTGCGGAGCAGGACCACGGCGACAGCTGCAACCATGATTTAGGTGCCACCCTAATCCAAGGAAAACTGCTGGGCGAAAAAACATAAGGACTCTGAGGAATAAGCTCCCCAGAGCTAAGTTAGTAACTAGCATTTCTGGGACATGGATGCTTACAGATGGAAAGAGAGAGGAGCTCAGTGTGTCAAAGGAAGTCCCCCGGCAGTCTAAAACTATAACAGCATAATTAAGAGCTAGTGCAAGGCAAACCTGAGCCAGCTCTATAAGGGTTGGTAGATGAATCTGACGACTATGAAGAGAAGCTGAGAAGATAAGGGGTGCCGTGTCTGAAGCTATACACCCTCCCCTGCTGGTCTAGTCCAAATCTAGCTTATGATATGGCAACCGCCTTGTCAAAACACGTGTAAACAGTAAGCGTTGCTAGGCTCCTGGTGTGGTGTGAATGCTGAGAGCAGTAATATACAGCGTTTCTTATAAGGGACGTAAAATGGACCCCTTGGCGTTATGAGGTATAAATGATCATATTTTTTTTCTGTTTATATCACACCCCCATAACTTACTAGATGATTAATAAACCCATTTTAGAAAATCAGGAACTGAGAGATAAAGAGGTTTTATAATAGTTGCATGCATTTAAAAATGCCAGGCGGGTAAAAATGATGAAATGTGGTTCTAGTGTTAAGCATTAAGTTGATTATTTAGTAACTCACTCCACTTTGTCTCTATGTAGTTTTCTCAGCAGGAGGATAAGCGGCAGAAGGCAGAGAGGCTGCATCAGCAGCAGAAACACGAGAACCAGATGAGGGAGATGATTGGCCAGTGTGACAGCAATATCCGAGAGCTGCAGCAGCTACAGGTGAATGAGGGGCAACACTTTCTCATCTTTTACACTATCACTTTTCTATGCCACTCAAGTTGTTTTTGTCCAGTCTAAAGGATGTGCTGCTCTAGATGAGCACAATAAATGGCCTCCAATTGTTAACAAGAGCTTGTTTTCTGCCTCAGAATGAAAAATGTCACCTGTTGGTTGAGAATGAGACTCAGAGGCTCAAGCAGTTGGATGAACAACACAACCAGCTGCTGAAGGACTGGAGGGATCAGCTAAAGCCCAGAAAAAAGGTATGTTTCCTGTCATAATTTTATCAAAATGAATTCAATGCATGCTTCTCACACATAACAACTACACTAATTAGGTTTATGGATCACACATGTACTGGAATTCTTAAAATGCTTATGACAGGTGAGAACATGGTAGGATGTTTTATATACACATGTATATCTAAAAACACAGCTGATCTTAAAACAAAACGGCTAAGGAGTTAGACAAGTAGTTCAACATTTTGAGCAGCTATAGAACATGCTCATGTGTTCTATAGCTGAAACTGGGTTGAGAAGATCGATACCAGTGATACCTGTGAGTGGTATCAATCACCTCATCCTTTTGGCAAGAAAGATAATAAAGCATATTTTCAAAAATATCAAACTATTCCTTTAATTTGATAAAGGACTTGAGCACAAAGGATCGAAACAAAACATTTTTGAACTGCATGCATTATGTGTTCCATAAAACAACTCATACCCTGAGTATAAATAGTCTACCTAGTTACCAAATTTAATAAAGACTGCAGAACACACTAATAGTTTTTCTTATCTTGATATGGGAATATTTCACACGTACAGCATAAGACAAGTGTATTTAAATGGATCACTCTATGTAAGCTTGGGTAGGTACTTTTATGCATATTTTGGTTTCCAACCCTCCTAGGCCCTTGAAGAGGAGCTAAACCTGAAGAAAAGGGAGCAGGAGGCTTTCTTCAGGATGAGTGAGAGTTCTGATTGCCCAAACCCAAGTTCTCCGAACAAACTCTCCAAGTTTGTGCCTTATCAAGACTCTTCAACCACATAAAAACAGCCGTTGTGACGTTGGAATATCTTCTGCCAACTGTTAGCACCAACACACACTCACCCATACACCCACAGGTGTTACAATAGCCTACTGCCTCAGTTTTAATTTGCTTTAATGTTTTAGTGAATATTTATGTTTTAACTAATGTTCTAAGATTTTTCTTTAAAAAAAAAAAAGTGCTGTAGTATTTGATGGATGTAAAACTCACCATGTGCTTCACATGACTCGATTACATAGCATCTGCTTCTATACAGTGTTTTAACTTTTTTTTCTTTTCAAGTCTGCTTCGTATTGCTCACTGATAAACATGAGGGCAATATGATACGTGGCTGTGAGCAGAACATGCAGTACCAAACTCAATGAGTAAAAAAGTATTGAATAAAGAATACTATTTGGCTGAGAGGAATTTAATTTTGCATGAGGAGGAAGAATCTGTTTCTATGAAAGCTGGTGAGCCAGCACATAAGCACTTTTGTTAAATTATTAGTGCCGTCTTCCAAATATCATGACCAAAAAGCACACCCAAAATGTAATAATTGACTTACCTTTTTCTGATGTTTTCCATTTCTGTATGCCTTGGCTCATTGACCTGTTTTGTCCATAAATCAGATGCATGTCATATAGCAGCTAAAGTCTGCTGTTATTTATTTTTACTGACAAAAAAATGACCTTATCCAGAATCATCACTGTAAATGCTAATTTAAATATTTTCTCTTTTTTTTTTAACACCCCTGGTATGAAGGATGTGCTTATTATTTTGTGTCTTATTTGAAATGAGGGTTGATGCTAAATCCAGATCAGAATGGAATTGTTTTTTTAAATGATTACTTAGGAATGAGATTTTAACAGACAAGGCAAGGCTCATTGTTATTCACATAGCGTTGCTACTATGACCTTTGTTTGTTTTTTTTCTGTTGTATTTTTACTGTAAATTCAGTCACTGGATGGGAACTAACGAAGCCAAAGCAAAATACTGTTCTTTGAAGGACATTAGATAGGGGATTTAAGAAAATGTATCGATGTATAATTGTTATACCGTGTGCAGTAAATGCACTGCCTGCTAACCAAAGTGCAATATTACATGTATGTTTTTGCTAAGCTTAAAGAGGTTTTATTTTTCTTAATATTTGCCTTCCTTTGCACTGAGAGGGGAAATGATATATAGAGTTTAACTCCAAAAATAGATATAACACCCTTTTGAAAGAAACCGCATTGCTTAAAATGATTCCATCTCCATAATTTTAAGTACTTTTATTTTCAAATGCTGATTTTTGGAACATAACTCATGTTATTTTTAAGGGAGTGCAACAATTCAGCATGCTGTTAGATGCCTCTAGATGTTTAATCTTAAAACCTGGAACCTAAGGTTTGCAGCTGAGGAACTGTTGCCTTGTTGAGTGAGAAAGTGTTTTTAGAGCAGTTTGGCCAACAGATTTACATTGAACTAGGCCAGCAATCAGGTACGGCTCTCTCCCTCTCACTCAATCTCTCAAAAGTATTTACATTTGTTGTAAAACAGTTCTTTTCTGTCATGTTTATTGGCTCCGTGTCTTTCCTTCCTCTCTGCCTCAGTTTACATGATATTGTTTGTATGGAGGGTTTGTGAGTGTGAATGAAACTATTAGAAGGAACCACTGTTGTAAATAACTCTTAATAAAGGCAGATTTTCTAATTACTGGATTGTGGTGTAGGCTCTTTCTTATAGCAGTGGCAGTAACACCATCAGCATGGTCCTTCTGAAAGTGAAGGACTACACAGAGAGAAGAGCAGGACATTGAACAAAAGGCAGGAGGAGGATCATCTGTCAGGGTATATGCAGGAATCCTAAAGATAAATGTATAATCTTTTTTCAAGACACTTTCCAAGACCTTATTGGCACTTTGAGTTTGAACTGTTTACATCACTGATACACTTTATCTTATAATCAATGTATAGTAAGTGTAAGTTAAACTATACTAACCCAACTCAATGGTCTTAGTTTGTGATAACTTATTGGACCACTGTAATGAAAGACCATGAAGTAATAGTACGGTATATCACAAAAAAGAAATAGTATAGTATGTCGCAAAAATCCTAATCTAGTAAGTCATGAAAAGTCATACTATAGCACGCCATAACAATCTCATAAAAAGTCATACTATAGTATCTCATAAAAAAGTCATAGTATGTCATAAAAATGCCAGAAAAGGTCATAAAACATGTCAAAAAGTCAGTATATGCCATAAAATAGTCTAACTATAGTATACTTAAAAAATGTCATACAAAACGTTATGAAAAAAGTCATAGTATAGTTTGCCTCAAATAGGCCTTACAAAGTTAAAGTATAGTGTGTCATCAAAATGCCAAAGAAGTCATACTATAAAATGCCATACAAAATTCATAGTATAGTATGTCATAAAAAGGTCATGAAAAAAATGCCATAGTGTAGTATACCATTAAAAAAAAGTCATAGTATAGTTTGTCATAAAAAAAGTGAAAAAAGTCATGGTATAGTATGCCATGAAAAATGTCAAAAAAAGTCAAAGTATGGTATGTCATAAAAAGTCAAAGTATTGGTATGTCATGAAAGTCATAAAAAAGTGATGAAAAAGTGATAGTATAGTATGTTGAAAAAAAATCATAAAAAAGGGCCAACCCAGACTGGGAATTGAACCTGGATCAGAGTCTACAGTGACAGTGATAATTTTTTTGGGGGGGATTTCCGCCTTTAATACAGTTTAGACATGAAAGGAGGAGACGGGGAAGACACGCAGAAAATTGATGCAGGTCAGAACCCTGGACCTCTGCAGCAAGGAATGGACATCAACATAAGAGTGTGCACTCTACCAACTATGCTATCAAACATTCATAGCATAATATGTCGAAAAAAGCCAGAGCACAAAGACCAAAAAAAGTGATAACAAAGTCAAGGTATTGTATGTCGAAAAAAACGTCATGAAAAGGGCCAGTGATTTTTTTTTTTCAAGGTTATTTTTGGGACTTTTTTTCAAGATTATTTTATGGGCTTTTCCACCTTTAATACAGCTTAGACATGAAAGGGGAGAGAGAGGGGGAAGACATGCAGAAAATTGCTATAGGTCGGAATTGAAACCAGGACATCTGCGACGAGGAATGAACCTCAACATATGGGCGTGTCCTTTACCAAAAGAGTCATAATATAGTATGTCAAAAAAAGTGATAAAAAAGTCATGGAATAATGTGTCGAAAAAAGTCATAAATAAGTCATACTATGTAGTATATCGAAAATAGTCATAGTATAGTATGTCGAAAAAAACGTCCAACTTGGACTGGGAATTGAATCAGAGTCTACAGTGACTTTTATTTATTTTTTTAAGATTATTTTTTGGGCATTTCCGCCTTTAATACAGCTTAGCCATGAAAGGGGAGAGAGAGAGGGGGAAGACATGCAGAAAATTGATGCAGGTCAGTGTTGAACCTTTAACCTCTGTGCCACATAATGAACCTCATTACTTTGGCATGCACTCTACCAACTGAGCTACCAAACAATCATAGTCATACAAAGTTATAGTATGTAGTTTATTGAAAAAGTCATAGTATAGTATGTCAATAATAGTCATAATATAGTATGTCAAAAAAGATCATAGTATAGTATGTCGAAAAAGTGAAAAAAAAGTAATGGTATAGTATGTCTAAAAAAGTAATTATGTAATATGTTGAAAGAAAGTGATAAAAAAGTCATAGTATAATATGTAGAAAAAAGTGATAAAAAAGTCATAGTTTGTAGTATATTGAAAATAGTCATAGTATAGTATGTAGAATAAAGTCATAGTATAGTATGTTGAAAAAAGTGATAAAAAAGTCATAGTATAGTATGTCGAAAAAAAGTGATAAAAAAAGTCATGGTTTCATGTGTCGAAAAAAGTCATAAATAAGTCATACTATGTAGTATATCGAAAATAGTCATAGTATAGTATGTCGAAAATAGTCATAGTATAGTATGTCGAAAAAAGTCATGGTATAGTATGTTGAAAAAAGTCATAAAAAAGTAATAGTATAGTATGTCGAAAAAAAACGTCCAACCTGGACTGGGAATTGAACCTGGGTCAGAGTCTACAGTGACTTTTATTTATTTTTTGGGCATTTCTGCCTTTAATACAGCTTAGACATGAAAGGGGAGAGAGAGAGGGGGAAGACATGCAGAAAATTGCTGCAGATCAGAATTGAACCTTTGACCTCTGCACCACATAAAGAACCTCATCACCTTGACATGCACTCTACCAACTGAGCTACCAAACAATTATAGGCTTTGTCTTCGTTGTTTTTTAAAGGGAGATTTAAAAAAAAGTCATAATATAGTATGTCTAAAAGTCATAAAAAATAGAAAAAAGTCAGGGTATAGTATGTCAAAAAAAGTGATAAAAAAGTAAGGTATAGTAAGTCAAAAAAAGCAGAGAATTGCTGCTGATCAGAGTTAAACCCTGGACCTCTGCTTCAACGAACGAAACTCAACGTACGGGCATACACTCTACCAAATGGTCTACCAAACAGTCAAAGCATAGCATGTCGAATAAACCATAGTATAGTATGTCGAAAAAAGTGAAAAAAGTTATGGTATAAATAATAAAATAAAAAGTTATAGTATGTACTTTATTGAAAAAGTCATAGTATAGTATGTCAAAAATAGTCATATTATAATATATCGGAAAAAATTGATAGAAAAGTCATAGCATAGAATATCGAAAAGTGATAAAAAAGTAATTATATTTTGAAAAAAAAGTCACAGTATACTATGTCGAAAAAAGTCATAGTATAGTATAAAAAAAGTGATAAAAAAAGTCATGGTATAGTATGTCGAAAAAAGCAGTAAACAACAGAGTTGAACCCTAGACCTCTGCAACAAGTAATGAACCTTAACATATGGGCATTCACACTATCAACTAAGCTACCAAACAGGCGGTGTGCAGTATGTGGAAAAAAGCCATAGTATGGTATGTTGAAAAAGTGATTAAAAAAAATGTCATTGTATATGTTGAAAAAAGTGATTAAAAAAAGTCATAGTATGTAGTTTTTCGAAAAAGTCAAAAGTAGTCATATTATAGTATGTCGAAAAAAAGTGAAGAAAAAGTCATAGTATAGAATGTCTGAAAAGTGATAAAAAAGTCATGATTTCATGTGTCGAAAAAAGTCATAAATAAGTCATACTATGTAGTATGTCGAAAACAGTCATAGTCGAAAAAAGTCGTATGTCGAAAAAAGTGACGAAAAAGTCATGGTATAATGTGTCAAAAAAAGTCATAAATAAGTCATAAAAAGTAATAGTATAGTATGTCGAAAAAAGTCTAGGTATAGTATGTTGAAAAAAGTCATGGTATAGCATTTCAAAAAAAGTGATGAAAAAGTAATAGTATAATATGTCAAAAAAAGTAATTATGTAGGATGTCGAAAAAAGTGATAAAAAAAGTCATGATTTCATGTGTCGAAAAAAGTCATAAATAAGTCATAGTATGTAGTATATCAAAAATAGTCATAGTATAGTATGTCGAAAAAAGTCATAGTATAGTATGTTGAAAAAAGTGATAAAAAAAAGTCATGGTATAGTATGTTGAAAAAAGTGATAAAAAAGTCATAGTATAGCATATCAAAAAAGTGATAAAAAAGTAATAGTATAGTATGTCAAAAAAACCTGGACTGGGAATTGAACCTGGGTCAGAGTCTACAGTGACTTTCATTTATTTTTTGGGCATTTCTGCCTTTAATACAGCTTAGACATGAAAGGGGAGAGAGAGAGAGGGGGGGGGGGAAGACATGCAGAAAATTTCTGCAGATCGGAGTTGAACCTTCAACTTCTGCAACACATAATGAACCTCATTATCTTGGCATACACTCTACCAACTGAGCTCCCAAACAACCATAGCATAATGTGTTGTATAAACCATAATATGGTATGTCAAAGGGAGATTAAAAAAAAAGAAGTCATAATATAGTATGTCGAATTTAAAAAAAAAAATCATAAAAAGTCATAGTATGTAGTATATCGAAAAAGTCATAGCATAGTATGTTGAAAAAAAGCAGTAAATTACTGCCGATCAGAGTTGAACACTGGACCTCTGTGACAAGGAATGAACCTTAACATATTGAGCATTCAATATAGTACATCAAAAACAATCATATTTTAGTATGTCAAAAAAAAGTGAAGAAAAAGTCATAGTATAGAATGTCTGAAAAGTGATAAAAAAGTAATGATTTCATGTGTCGAAAAAAGTCATAAATAAGTCATACTATGTAGTATATCGAAAATAGCCATAGTATAGTATGTCGAAAAAAGTCATAGTATAGTATGCTGAATAAAAGTGATAAAAAGGTCACGGTATAATGTGTTGAAAAAAGTCATAAATAAGTCATAAAAAAGTAATAGTATAGTATGTCGAAAAAAACGTCCAACTTGGACTGGGAATTGAACCTGGGTCAGAGTCTACAGTGACTTTTATTTATTTTTTTAAGATTATTTTTTGGGCATTTCCGCCTTTAATACAGCTTAGCCATGAAAGGGGAGAGAGAGAGGGGGAACACATGCAGAAAATTGACGCAGGTCAGGTCAGTTGAACCTTCAACCTCTGCGCCACATAATGAACCTCATCTCCTTGGCATGCACTCTACCAACTGAGCTACCGAACAATCATAGCATTGTCATAGTATAGTATATTGAAAAAAGTGATAAAAAAAGTCATGGTATAGTATGTCTAAAAATGTCATAAAAAGTTATAGTATGTAGTTTTTGAAAAAGTCATAGTATAGTATGTCAATAATAGTCATAATATAGTATGTCGAAAAAGGTCATAGTATAGTATGTTGAAAAAAGTCATGGTATAGCATTTCAAAAAAGTGATAAAAAAGTAATAGTATAATATGTCAAAAAAAGTAATTATGTAGGATGTCGAAAAAAGTGATAAAAAAAGTCATGATTTCATGTGTCGAAAAAAGTCATAAATAAGTCATAGTATGTAGTATATCAATAATAGTCAAAATATAGTATGTCGAAAAAGGTCATAGTATAGTATGTCGAAAAAGTGAAATAAAGTAATGGTATAGTATGTCTAAAAAAGTCATAGTATGTAGTATATTGAAAAAGTAATTGTATAGTATGTCAAAAAAAGTAATTGTGTAATATGTTGAAAGAAAGTGATAAAAAAGTCATAGTATAATATGTAGAAAAAAGTGATAAAAAAGTCATAGTATGTAGTATATCGAAAATAATAATATTATAGTATGTCGAATAAAGTCATAGTATAGTATGTCGAAAAAGTCACAATATAGCATTTAAAAAAAAGTGATGAAAAAGTAATAGTATGGTATGTCGAAAAAAGTGATAAAAAATTCATAGTATAGTATGTCGAAAAAAAGTGATTAAAAAAGTAATGATTTCATGTGTCGAAAAAAGTCATAAGTCATACTATGTAGTATATCGAAAATAGTCATAGTATAGTATGTCTAAAAAAGTCCTAAAAAGTTATAGTATGTAGTTTATTGAAAAAGTCATAGTATAGTATGTCAATAATAGTCATAATATAGTATGTCGAAAAAGGTCATAGCATAGTATGTCGAAAAAGTGAAATAAAGTAATGGTATAGTATGTCTAAAAAAGTCATAAAAAGTCATAGTATGTAGTATATTGAAAAAGTAATTGAATAGTATGTCAAAAAAAGTAATTGTGTAATATGTAGAAAAAAGTGATAAAAAAGTCATAGTATGTAGTATATCGAAAATAATAATATTATAGTATGTCGAATAAAGTCATAGTATAGTATGTCGAAAAAGTCACAATATAGCATTTCAAAAAAAGTCATAGTATAATATGTAGAAAAAAGTGATAAAAAAGTCATAGTATGTAGTATATCGAAAATAGTCATAAAAAAGTCATAGTATAGCATATAAAAAAAGTCATAAAAAAGTCATAGTATATTATGTAAAAAAAATTGAATTGAAAATTGAATTGAACCTGGGTCAGAGTCTACAGTGACTTTTATTTATTTTTGGGGCATTTCTGCCTTTAATACAGCTTAGACATGAAAGGGGAGAGCGAGAGAGAGGGAAGACATGCAGAAAATTACTGCAGATCAGATTTGGCATGCACTCTACCAACTGAGCTACCAAACAATCATAGCATTTTGTGTCGAATAAACCATAATATGGTATGTCAAAGGGAGATTCCAAAAAAAAGTCAGGGTATAGTATGTCAAAAAAGTAATATAAAAGTCATTGTATAGTATGTCAAAAAAAGTGAAAAAAAAGTCATGGTATAGTATGTCGAAAAAAGTCATAGCATAGTATGTTGAAAAAAGTGATAAAAAATCTTGGTATAGTATGACAAAAAAAGCTGAGAATCACTGCTGATCAGAGTTGAAGCCTGGACCTCTGCTTCAAGGAACGAAACTCAACGTACGGGCATACACTCTACCAAATGGTCTACCAAACAGTCAAAACATAGCATGTGTTGTTTGAATGATATAGAAAATGAGTTCCATTTTGTTTTTTACTGTCCTTTTTATTGTGAACAGCGTGATTTTTTGTTTCGTAAGATAAAAGCAGAGATTGATTTGGTAAACATGGATGATGCTCAAAGACTGAGATGGCTGTTCACATATGAAACATATATATTAGCCAGTTATCTTGAGAAAGTTTGGGAGAAGAGGAAAAAAGCTCTTTATTGAGATGAACTGTAGATGAGGATTTGTTGTTTGTATGTAATGTGTGTGTGTATATATATATATATATATATATGTATTCATGTATTTCTCCGAATGATTTGTATATATGCGACAGGAAGATGTCTGTGGTGAAGGAAGTCACGTTTGTGGTGTCTTGTAATCCCATGTGGGATGGGCCAAAATGTATGGCATGACACAGAAATAAAATATAACTAACTAACATAGTATGTCGAAAAAAATGATAAAAAAAAGTCATAGCATAGTATGTCAAAAATAGTCATAGTATATGTATATATTGTATACTATAAAAAAACATCATGAAAAGGGACAACATGGACTGGGAATCTAACGTGGGTCAGAGTCTGCAGTACTTGTTTGTTGGAGCAGTGCTAACCACCAAGCCACTGTGCCACCAAATAATATATGTTGAAAACAGTTCTAGCATGGTATGTTGAAAGAGCCATTAAAAAGCCATGGCATGTTGAAAAAAGTGAAAAAAGCCCTAGTGTAGTATGTCGAAAACCATCATAAAAAAGTCATGGTATGTAGTATATCGAAAAAGTCATAGTATGTCAAAAATAGTCATAAAAAGTAGTAGTATACTATGCCATAAAAAGTAAAACTATAGTATGCTCAAAAATGTCATAAGAAAGGTTATAAAAAAGTCATAGTAGTTTGCCACAAATAGGCCATAAAATGTCCTAGTATAGTAGGTCATGAAAAATGTCAAAAAGGCATAGTATGCTATAAAACAAAAATTCAAAGTATAGTGTGTCATAAAAAGTCATTAAAAGTAAAAGTATAGTATGTCATAAAAGTCATAGTATGCCTTAAAAAAAGTCAAAACTGCATAAAAATGTTATGAGAAATTCTATAAAAAAGTCATAGTATATTTTGCCACAAATAAGCCATACTATAGTATGCCGTGAAAAAGTCAAACTATAGTATACTTAAAAAATGTCATATGAAATGTGATAAAAAGTCATACTATAGTTTGCCATAAATAGACCATATTATAGTATGCCGTAAAAAAGTCATAGTATAGTATGTCATAAAAAATGATAGTATAGTATGCCAATAAAAAAAGTCATAACAGGTCAAAGTATAGTAGGTTATAAAAAGTCATAGTATGATAGTAGGTCATGAAAAATGTCACGTCAAAAATGCCATAAAAACGTCAAACTATAGTTTGCTTAACAAATGTCACAAAAAAGTATAGTAGTATATTTGTAATGAAAAATGCATAGTAGATAACAGTTTGCCATAAAAGTAATAGTATAGTATGCCATAGAAATGTCATAAAAACTTGTAGTATAGTTAAAATAAGATTCACACCTCAAAGGCACTGACCAGGTAAGTAGCTCTATAGGCTACTAGTGGTCAAAAACTCTACAAGGTACCTTTTAATATAAAAATATTGATTAATGCAACAATAAACAATATTTAACCAGCTTTTCACTTCTTCAAAAAACAGTAATAGATAAATAACCACAAAACATTACATTTGTCCAGGGATCTTTGAAATACCAATTCAGACACAGTATGACAGCTGAACTGAAAAATCTGAAACTTTTATTGACTTAAGTAAAAGATTCAATGTAATGAAAAATACATAGCAAAAAAGTAAATAAGATTACAATACTGAAATGATGACACCATGAACCCATACATTTGCCTTACACTGTACTGTACCTTCCTGCCTTTTGTCCTCATAAAATAAACCCCAACAATACAATTTCTTCTTTCTAGTTGGTAACATACTGTCTTTTTTTCTATAAAACATTGGTGGAAGGTGGAATAACATTGTAGCGACCAGAAGCAGTGTTAGCTTGTAGCCTTGTCTGATTGTTTAGAGAACCACAAACGTACATTTTTTATTCTAACTTTGCTTATTTATTAAGTAAACCTAACTTCAATGACAAATGTATAGTAGACAATCATTTGTGGACCGCTTGGTGTGAAATTAGCAGCCACTTGTTTTAAATACTTTAAATTGTTTTAAGTGACTTTTTTGTCATCTTTTGACAGAAAAACAAAAACTATAAACGGCAACCCTCTGTATTTTCTCTAATTAGATAATCCCATAAATCAACTAACCTTACTTCCTCTAATCCCTATTATCAGCACAGAGTAAAATAGACAGATGGACCATCAAAGAAAAAGTGACAACAGCTAAGATATGCCTCTCATTTCTGTACAATAAAAAATAATTAGCTATACTGACCATGCTTGAAACCAGTCAAGCATTAATGTCAAAGATTATGTTTATACAATGGTCACACTTTGCTGTTATTTGAGCACCAAAACTTGGTTAAGGACAGACTGTACATTTACAATACTGTAAATCATTGCACAATTCACTGTAGATTACTAATTTCTTAGGTCAGACATCTGGTACAGATATGCAGATGTGCTCTGCAAGTCAAATTTCACACTTCTTATTTTAGGGTGTGAGATAACAAGATTATGTTAAAAATTCTTTGACAGAGAGCTTCTTTTCAACTTGTCGGTTTCGATGTTCTAGCCTCATCTTTACATTGGTGGATAGTTGTTACAGTGAGTATAAAAAATCATAGCTAATGACACTAAGAAATTAAAAACACTGTGGCATTCTTTCACTTTCTTCAGCGTGCGCAAACCTTAAAATTATTTAATATAAAATGACTGAAAAAGTGCACATTTGTTAGAAGTCACTGCAACAATAATTATGCAGTCGACGAAGAAAAGCATTACAAGAGCACAAAGATGAATTTGCATGTTTCCTGCATAACAAACAGCACTTCTACTTGGCAAAGAACTCTCTTTTAGTAATTTCTAATAGCACTTGAAAGCCCAGATGTAGACATTGAACTCCCCTGGTGAGTTCATTTGCAGACTTTGTCTACTGTTGGATTTGAACATCGTGTTTTCTCCTTTAATGTCGAGTTTTGATTTTTAGTCAACGTTTTTTTAAGATTCCAACAAGTACTATGTCTACAGTTGCACAGTATATTAATCACTGAAGCACTTTGCATATAATATAGAGGCACCATATCATAGAAGGCATGGGTGGAGATACATTTACTACTGTTCTAGCGTCTACCCCAAGTAATGGCAGAACTGACACAGGCTGCGACTACTGTAACATATGGCAATGAAAGCAAAGAACTACTTTCATGTAAAATTAAGATAAAAAGAAAAAAAACGTAAACATCACAAGACCCAACAAGGTCATGTGTTATTGCTGGTTCAGTTTAGGTAGAAATGCAACGTAACAAAAATGTGTCACTTAAGGTACCTATAAATAAAAAAAATGCTAATTAGCTACAAAGTACATATGTTTTGTTCATTTAAATCATTACTTTGTTTCTTTATTCATATGGCGATGGTATTGAGAGCACATTCACACTAAGGTTTCTTGCTCAGGTAATTCGAGGGTATCCAGCTCTCAACTTCTTGTCCTGCCTTCTTACAGAACCACCAGCCGCTGCTGTTTTTTTCCATCACCTCAAACACTGTGCCCACCTTAAAGCTGGATGTTTGGTCATCCCCTTCAAAGTCCGCCACAGCTAGATACAGCTCATCCCTACTGGGCTCCATGAGTAAAGGTGGAAGCTTGTCCTTGGGCGGGCCGGGCTTCTCACTCTTCAACTGGGGCTTGGGAGGAACCGGGACTTTATTAACTTTGGGCTCTTCTTTCTCTTTGTTTGGAGGTGCCTGAACAAACCCTTTGGGTTTAGGGGGAGGGGGTCTGCTGAGTTGGGTTGGGGGGCTCTTGGGAATGTCCTGGATTTCTCTGAGAGCAGGTGGAGGTTTGAGCTCAATCGGGCTGGATGGGTCGGTCTTCTTTGGAGGAGGTGGTCTCCTTGGAGCCATGGTGGGGGGTCTCTGTGGGGGTTCCTTGTGGGGAGGCACTGCTGGTTTTGCAGGGGGTGATGAGCTCTCCTGACTATGACCATTAATGTGTTTTGGGGCGAGTTTTGGCTCATCGCAGTGCTTACCATTGTTGAGAGTAGGGATATGGATGGGGGGAGAGCTAGGAGGTAGACCGGGACAGGAACTATTTACTGCTGCTGAGGTGTCATTCTGATGGTTCACCTCAGCTGATGCAGAGCCGGGATCCGCAGGTTTTGACGGCCTCAGCTTGCTTCTCAGGTTGGTGATGTCTAGTTTGTTCTCTGCCGGAGGATCTGGCTTGGCAGCAGGAACAGGTTTAGGTCGGAGCACTGGCTTAGGCTTCATAAACACAGCTGGGCCAGCTGCCTCTGGTTTCTCCTCCTGCGCTTCTGATTTGGGTTTTGGTGGCTGTTTGGGTACAGGTTTCAGATTAAACTTCTTCACCTCTTTGGCAGAGATCTTGTGGCCACATTCAAGACCCATCTCATTCCTAAGGTGAAGAGCTTTGCTCTTATCTTCCTTCTTGGGCTCTGGTGGTTTGTCCTGTTTGAAGGGGGCTGCTTTGGGTGGAACCAGCGGCATGATGACCCCAGGAGTCGGGGGTTTTGGAGGCAAAGGTTTGGAATGATCAGCCCTTGGTTTTTCTGATACTTCCAATTCAAAGCTCTTATTAATGGACTCCCTTCGAGGTGGCAGAGCTGGTTTTTCCTCGACTGGAGGGGTGGCTGGGGCCGGAGGTAAAGGTCCACTGAAGGGAAGGGCCCCCTTGCTGGCACTGGACTTCCAATCTCTCAGCTTGGGCCGAGCAATGGAGTCAGGGGCTGTGGTTGGCTCATCTGGTAAAGGCTTGGACCAGCTGTCATCTGCGCCTGAAACATTTGAAGAACCACCATCTTCCAGTCTCAGCTTCTCCATCTCATTGGGCAGAGGTGCAAGGAAATTAGGTCGCACTGCATTACTGGTCTTCTTGTACTTGTCAATATAGGTGGCAGGGGCCCAGCCCTCTTTGTCATCTATCTGGATGTACCACCAACCACCATTATTCTTCTCAATCACCTGGTAGGTAAAAAAGGAGTCATTTTATTTTACTATATCACTTTAAAATTTATGACAGAAATAAATGAAAAGACAAAATGTACCAAATGTTTCACAATATTATTACCTATCTTAATACAACTTTAGGAAGTGCCTGACCCACCTCAACTTTGACTCCGGCTTGGAAGCTAATACCATCAGGGATGATGGTCTGGAAGTCTGCTATGGTGTAGAACTCTTCCTCAACCTGAGGAGGAATGGGTGGCTTGGGTAGGTTTGTACCACGTGGCTGTGGAATGTGAGAGAGACACATAAAGGTTAACTTGATTAAAAACCTTTTGTTAAGAAAAACTAAGCTATTCTCCATTACAATAGAAATCACCACTGTGTCAAACATAGATTTGAACTGGATTTCTTACAAGGGTCAGATCTCTGCGTGGAGGAGGTCTGTGTCTCGCTCCCACTTCTGTGGAGGGGAAAGACATTAAGAAATCAATCAATTTTGCTGAGGTGTACATTTTTTTTTTTTTTTAATTTAATTATTTTTGTTTATTCATTTCATGCAGGTTTTCATTTGGATTTGGTGTAGAAAACTGGTTCAGCTGACTATGGCTGGGCAATTAGACTGTAGCCTAACACAAATCACATTATCAAATGATAAGAGGCTGTATCACTACATCCACAAGAACATTTTTGTTTACTTTTAGAGTGTGTTGAGTAGATTGGCATTACAGTATGTACATTTTTTTTTGCCTGACGGTTAAAATACTATAGAATTCACTTACTACTTTTGTCAGAAAAAAATGAGAGTCTGTTTTCTTTTTGGCCGTTGTCTCGGTTCTCTTTGGCTGCATTGTTTTGCTGGTTCTGTTTAGAAAACCCATCTAGGTCATTGGTGCTGGCATGAGCAGCAGCGCCCGTTGACTGCTTCTGGCCTTGGAGGTCAGTCTTCTTCAGGTAGGAGGCTGGGGCCCAGCCCTCACGGCCCTGGTACCTGAGTGGAGAAGAAATGTACAATCAGTGGCTTAAGGTGAGAACACTGAAAAAACAGAGTCCGTACAATGACATGAGTTGGGTTCCCCCCCTCTCATTATTATATAGAATCTGATGTCAATTCATGTTTTTGAACACATTTACTTGTCTCTTTAGTAAATAGATTTTTTTTTGTTGCTCATGGTATTTACTTTTCCAGAGTTAATGTCATTGATATTATTACCTGATCTTCCACCAGCCCTCCAGGTTCTTCTGAATCACCTCAACAATCATGCCTCTCTCCAGGTCGATCTCATCCTGGTCCCTGGCCGAGTACGGGTAAATCACTGAATACTTCTCCTCTGGCGTCATAAAAAGACAATATTGTTAAATATAAGAACATATAGTCCGTTTTGAAGTTTACTGTTTACTGGTTCACAAATAGGGGAACACAAATAAACTAACTGTGTGTAGCGTAGAGTTTGCATTTATGAAATCGTTTAAACTTGTTTATTGCTATGCAGTGAAAATATCTGCAACCTTTTAATGAAAAGGTTCAAAATCCTTTCTCCGTCACAAAACTCTCCCTATGTAATTCAGGATGATATACTGTTATCGGTACATAAGTGAACTGGTTTTACACATTAGCTAACTGATTTGAATGGAGCAAGGCTTGAGCAGCATCTTGTGGAGTGAGAAGATGTGAGATACACACATGTGCAACACACAAAACACACATACATCCTCCACAAATGTTGACCACAAACAGGACAAACTTGTTACTGTACTAGAAAGGCAGCCATTTCTACTATTCTTATTGTTTTTTATTTATATCAGATTTAAAAAAAAAAAAAGAAATACACAATCCACTTCTCATGCAAGGACTTTATTCACATGCTTGGATCTCTCATGCAACAAACATGTCATGCATACGCATGGACAAACACACATGCACACAGTTGTGTATGCATGTGCACACACACAAATAGAATAGGGGGAGAAGAAAGGCGTGCGCTCCACCTTGCCCAAAACCTGTGCTGAATAGATCCCCTAAAGTTCTGCGACGACTCACGTGCCTTGGCAGTGACCAGAATCTCCGAGGCACTGACATCCCAGCACAGTAAGTGGGGCAAAATAGGAAGAGAATATTACATGTGCCGATCCTAAATGAAAGCATTTTCAGTAGTGGTAGGCCTAGCACAAATCAAAGCTCTACTCCTGGTAGGTCTGATACTGTTTTACCTATTTACTGACAAATAATCCCTCTACGTCTGTGCACCTTTTATGCTTTTTTTTTTTTTAAAATCATAGTGTAACAGATTCAATCCATGCTAGATGGAATATTTATTTCCATTTGGATCCCCATTCCAGTCTTAAACCCCATGTGCTGACCTTACCAGGATGTTGGTGATACTACTGTACTATGCTACTGCCACAGAGGGTAGCTTACTTTATAACTTGTTCTTTTAATAGTAGGTTATAGACACTATAGTTCACGGTTAATTATGATCTGTGGGGTGATGTTGACCCTGAGCATTGTCTTGGGACAATGTAATTAAATCTTTCTCATAACTGGAAGACCTGCAGACCTAATGCTGACTAGCATAGGGACAACTTGACCATGCTTTATGATGTACATGTTTAATTGGTCATTTATTTGCTTCCGTTTTTGTATTATATTTCTATAGGTCTGCGATAATGTCAATGAATCTCTACTTCCACGGCTCGGAGGGGTGACCTGCCCAACAAAGACAGGGCAGCCAGCTCAATGTCCACTGTTAAACCATATACTTCTTATGCTTGCCAAGACTTGAAATATGGTCTGTAATTTGCATATAGGCTGGGTACCCTTCTTTACTTCGTAGGGCTCCTACCATGTGTTGTACTGTATCATTACAGTATATTACGGTATCATTCTTTTAACATCTACATTGGGCTTTTTTAATGGAATCTCAACCGCAACAGGAAGACAACAGTACAAAAGAATTTTGTCAAAATTGCATACAAATTAGAATTCATTTCTCAAAGGGTACAAAATAACTTACATAGAGTTGGGTTTGAGAGTAAATGCTAAATTGCCTCTTTGCATCTTACATTTTCCTGAATCTGAAAATCTGAAACAACACTCAAGATAGAAAGCTTTATGTACCTTCTTCCCCTGGAAGACTGAAGTCATCAGGGTCATCCTGTGCTTCAAGGCAGGTGGCAGGGACCCAGCCCTGGGCATCTTCTGAGCTAACAAACCACCACCCTAAACGAGAAGAGTATAAACGCATTGACATATTGACACATAATGCATTGATATCTAGAGAGAGTTCTATTAAATGTAAGTATGCCATTGTTAATTGAGAATCTATTGTAGATATGCAAGGCGACTGTGTATTATTTCAATTTCATTTAACAGGGAAGCTGAACAATGAAATAGTACCCACATACTTGTTACACACAAGTCAAATTTTCACCAAAATGTAGCTCAAATTTTTAAACGACTTTCCAGCAAAAGAAAATGGTTACCAAATCAGCTTTCCATCCACTAATGTTGTGCAAATATTAGATGTTGGGCACATAGAGAAACAGTTGGTGGTGCTAATTCTCCAGTCTGGTGCAATTAAACCATTGCAGAAGAAGAGGGCACAACAAGATGGCATAATTTAAAGAGTGCCAGTCAAACCTCGCACAACGGAGGACTGTGTGGAAAACATGAGGGAATTCATTTTATGTATTAATTTGAGGAACGTTCCAATGTCCTGATCGGTCGACACCATCGAGTATAGCATTTTAGTCAAAGGCACCACAGTTGTCAACTGAAGCTACTGATGTCTCCACCGTGCAAAATATCCCAAGCTGTTTTTCGATCTTTTTCGAGCAACCTTTGCACAATCTGAAAGACTTGGAAAATAATGAAAAAGTAAACTGGATATAAAGAACTTACCAGACTCATTTTTCTCAATGACTTCCACCACCTGACCCACATGCAAGCTGACCTCAGAGCTCTCCTGCTTCTCATAGTCTGTTACTGCCACATACTGGTCGAGGAGGAGAGGGTCTGCTGAGGTGGAATCTCCTGTTAAGAGGAACGAATCGAAAGGCTTATTTAGCTCCTTTCCCCCCCCCCCCCCCTTTCTGCTCATTGTTAAGCAGGCTTAGGATGAAATCTCAATAATGTAAAAAATAAGCCTCCACTCATTACCCTCTGCTTTTCAGTGATGTATTAATATGTGTTAATGTGATATTAAATAAATGTCCATGCACTTGAAATCGTAAGATTGCATCTGTGTGGATTTGAGAAACTGACCTTTAAAATGTCAGATTTTATACACACTTGAAGGAACTTTACTGAAAAAAAGCCAATAAAAGCAGTGTCTTTACAAAAGAGTCAAAACGCATATAATAAGTGAACTATTCATGTTTGATGAAATGCCATGAATAATTCAAAGGTCAAAATGTGTGAAAAGCTTTTGAGTTAAAAGATTTAAGTGAGAGGAGGCTTATTCAGAGTATGGAGATTCACCCAGACATGAAGCAGAGGAGGTAGCGGATGTGATTGGAGAGATGGCGTTAGGGAAACTGACAGAGGAATAATGGGAGATTTAAAGAATGGGAGTGAAAGGTAGGGGTTTAGTGTAGAGGGTTAAGTCAATCATCAACATGGCTGTGACTTTCACACAGAAACAAACCAGCACCACTTAGACCTGCCACCAGTGTTAGCACCAAGGAAGCCTGAGAAAATCTACTTTACCCCACGTGATGGCTCACAATACAACCAGTAGCACAAACTGATATCACTATGGCTCATTTCTCTTGGTTTATGTTCTTTAAAAACGTGTCCACAACCAACCCTGAGATGCAATTTACTTTACATGTCAAAATGAAATGAAAACAAATTACCTTTTGGTTGATACATAGTGTGGCAACTTTAACAGCCTTTGCAAGTGGTTAAGAACCAAGGAATGGTTAAGGGACATTAAAATCTGCCTCAGCATGCAAATCACTGAAGGTGCTGATTGGACACATATTAAACAAACGTCTTTGTATCACACAGGCAGACAGAATATCTAGTACAGATGTGGTCAAATTCTAATTGTATGGTTCTTAAAAACAGCATAAAAAACACAGCTCGTCTTTCCATGCACATCCTTCAGTAAGCAGCTGCAAGCTAGGCAAATGGGTTTAATTAAACAGCCATAATTATTTTTTTATTCACCTGTAACAGTTTCTTAAGTTGAGAAATTTTAAGATTAATATTGCAATTTCAGGTGGAGTTTCATTTTAAGCAAATAACCACAGTTAGCTCAACTATTAATATTAATTGACAAATGGGATGAAACTTATGTCATGAAAATAATTCTTGCCAAAAGCAGATGGATGCGCCAGTTTACTGAGGCGAGTTTGAACTTGGAAGATTGGCTGGACTAACAAACTAACCCAAGTTACTCAGGTTAACTTTTGAATAACTGGTTAACTTTCCTAATACACAAAAGGGCTCTTTAGTTTCAACTATTTACATCTAACTCCGTGACAACACTTTTGCCTATAGGGCTTTGCACTGAAGACTATTTCACATGACCTCAATCTCCCCGATTTTGCCCGATGCTGAATTGCAACAATACACAGTAAATCCCTCTCATGTAGTTAAAATGCCATTATCTTCAGTCTTTTCTACTGTGTCCCGATGCAACATACCTAAATACAACCAATAAATGAGCCACACAGGGTCTGAAGATCTCAAACTACTGTATATATTATGCTTCCTTTAAGAAACAATTCAAGCCCCATGCCTTCAACAGAGCCACCTGCCCAGGCCAGGGGAGGAGAGGGGGGAACAGGCCACTAGCAACCCGCTGGGTCACACACACAGCATCACGACCAAGAGTTTACTACCTCGCTTTAGGAAAGTAGTCGCTCTCTCCACAATCCCTATTGGAGAGGAAAATGAATGGAAAAGAAAACTGAAAAAAAATGGATGACATGGATGCAATTTAAGAATATTAGATGAATGGAGAGAAGAGAGAGAGAATATAAAAAGAAACAGTCAAACAATGGCAAAGGTGGTTTCTATAACAGTCAACTCCAGGAAAACAGCTGAGTATAGACAGAATTTGTTCATGAAACAAAACTATTCAGGCTGGTGGAAAAGAAAATGTTTTTTTACCTGTGTAAAACTCTGTGGCCACTAGATGGCGATAATGTCATATTATATAGTACAGATTAATTGCAGAAGACTTGCTTCTTTTGTCTTGTTTTTATTAACAAAATGTTGTCTTGCTATTGTGTGGCCCCACTGTTTTATTGACCGTTGGATATCCTGCTTTTGCCTTGCTTTGTCAGTAAAAGCACTTTGTAAACCCTGTTTTAAAAAGGTGCTATATAAATAAAGTTATTATTATTATTATTATTATTAAAAGCATTAAAACTGATTCTAATCCCACCCCCTTTTTTTTCCAACGACAAAAAACACACCAACTTTCGAGCCCGATTAACCCCATTTTCATTTCAAATGCACAAATAAAGCCTTGTCTTACCTGATTTCTTCTTTCCAATGGGTTCCCTGTTAAAAAGAGGAAATCATCACATTACTACCAGGAAATATCAAATCAGTTTGCTGAGCTGAAGAGATATTCCTGACTTAAAACTCTTATTATCAATATGCATAAAAATTCACATCATGTCATGGATGACAATGTCACGTCTAACAACTTGAAAAAAGATAAGACAGCAGCCCTAATTATCGAATCAGACTGATTACTTTCAGTGATTCTGCATCTTTTAACATTACGTTGCAGCATGAATGGCCCTTTCAAAGAAAGAAAAGGTTTAGTCTTGTGTTCCAAGATGTTTCGTTATTGTATTTATGCATTAACTACATTATACTACTGCTATTGCTACCAGTACCATCTCTGTTGCTATTGTACCTCTGTTTTATTGATGTTATCAATTTTGCATGCCAAACTGGCACTCATTAGGCGATTTAAATAATCTAATTTAATCAGATTTTGAATTGTTTCATTTGATTTTTTAATTTGTCATGGTGCCAAATCACAACACTTACACTAATTACTCCAGCAAAGCTTAAACAATAATTGCTAACATTATTGTTACCTTGCCTCTCTCTCCAATGCAGGCCTTTGTGAATAAAGAGCCTCTCGATAGATGATCTCTGAAATTTCGTCTTATTTTAAATTCAATGCAGCATCTGCTGTGTCTGCTTTAGACATTAGCCGGATAATAGACCATCACTCCACAGCAGCAGTCAGAATTCAATGTCCAGATGCCCTGAAAGTCAATGGTGGCTAATGGTGGCTAATGCTAATATATTCTCTCTCTCTCTTACTTAATGGCCTTCCATCGCCTTCTTTTTCCATCTCACATCTTCCATGTCTACTTAACTCCCTCCTTCATCTCCCTTGATCATTTTCCTTGGCAACTACTGCCTCTCCATTTCCCTGCGTCAACATGAATGCTCTCAGCCACATGAAGCATTGTTCGATCAGCAGAGCTGTTAATTGCGGAGGCTTGAGTCTTAATAAATCTATACCCATAAGCGTGTCCATTAATGTACTATAAAAAGAAAAACCCTGTTCGGGCCAACCAAATCAGTAGCAATGATCTGGATTATAATGAAGCAAGAATGTGTTTGTATAGTATGTGTGAGCTTTGTTTGCTTGTTTTGAACCGAGGTGAAACCAGGGTCACGTGCACCGGACGTAGCCAATGACCTGGATCCTTGGCTTAATATGATTATTTTATGACTGTATTATGACTGCAACTAGTTTAGAGTCTCAAATCTAATCTCCCACTCATACGTTTTCATGTTACTCTGAAGCTAGTTATAGAAAAAACAAAAACAAGGGGCCCAATTTCAATTTCAACTTTCATGTGAACATTCACATCAGGCAGCCATGATTGAGTCATGGCGGCCACATGAAGAATGGGAAAACAAATTATAACTACAGAGGAATCGTGACAACACACTTTACAGTATTGATGTTACAGAAAAGAGGCAATGTGACGTATTGACTCTGATTCTTGCAGACACATTAAAATAAAAGCTATACAGTTCTACACCTGGAGCCAAACCCTAATACAGTAAATTGGTGGCACTTATACAATATTGATTTAAATGGTGAATGAAACCCCTCTTCTCATAGTCCCTCTCCCTTCATCCCTACCCTTCCTTGCTTCACCTCAACCAGTCCCTTCTTCTCCTGCTGTCCTTGTTGTATATGACCTCGTCTTCATTCTTGCTCTTATTCGATCTGGATCCACCATCTAGTTATATTGTCTCCCCCTATGATCTTCCCTACTTCCCTTTCCTTGTTACAACACTTCCTTTTTTTCTAGACTCTTTGCCTTCTCACCCACTGTATCAATTTCTCTGACCCTCTACTTCCTCTTTACATTTGAGGACTCCAAATTCCTCTCCTCTCCAGCTTCTCCTCTCATTTTCCTTTGCTGCTCTTAAAGGAGAAAGTCTAAGATGTCCCTATCAGTGCAGCAGATTTATAGGTCATGATAAATCTTCTCCCAGAGTGGCTGCTGTGTCTGTACACCAGCCCTGTTGTCAGTCAGCCAAACAACAGGCTACACCAGCAGAAAGCAGTAATCCAATTCAATGCAGACAAACCAAGGTCTTTCCTATATTAGTTTTCCTCAAGCAAATGCCTCCTCTCTTCCTGCCACTTCCAAAACATGCTTGGGGTTTTGTAGGAGGAGTAAGGAGGTAAGTGTCCTTGGCAACCACCTCTGATTGGAATCATACAACTGGTAGACAGATACTAGAGAGTGAAAAGTTTCCTTCATAAAAAGAGATGTGTCTTTTTTGCTGTGCACTGACTGGAAGACATGGAAATAAAATTGTCTTTGCGATGTTTTATAATACCAGTGGTTGAAGAGGAATTCAGATTCTTTAATGAAGTAGCACAAACCATAATGTAAAACAACTCAATTAGACATAGAGGTCTGAGCAATACACCAAACTCAGTTACCCACCTGTCTGCAACAGACAGCACACTTCAAAGTGACATTAAATCCATTTACATTATAGATGAAAATATGGCAGGCTGTTGCAAGCACCAATCTCATATCCGATCCCCATAACAGCAATGTGTCCTGTTTAATTGTCCTTGAGCAAGAACCCCCAGCTGCTTGCTCAGTGTATGTCACTCCTGATAGACATTACCTAATTACTAACAATATGAATGGAAATATCATGCCGCCTTCCACAAGATGTATTAATAATTACATTACATAATGCCATTCGCCATCTAAATAAAATGTGAAGCCACAATGTATAGAATTGCTAAATTTTCGCTGTGTAGTATCAAAAGCATACTGTGGCAATCAGAAAATTTGAAAGATGCTATAATCACAGAAATTCTACACACTTTTGGGTCAAATGCAACAGGAGCTACAGTATTAAAAATAAATCCAAAAGTGGAGCAACATTTTGCAATTTCACTGCCTCAGCAGTTTTACTGAGTTTAAATGTCAAGGTGACTGTAGGGGACAACTGGTATATTATTATCTTACTGTAGTATACTGAAGTCACTAGATTTTTTTTAATGGACACTATTTTCCCACAATGCACACTAGGGCTGCCCCTTCTATGTCGATTAGTCGACTATTTGGTCGTTTTGGTCTTAGTCGACTAAGATGACTCAGACTCATGCTGAATGATTTATTTCCAAGAAACTTATGAGCACATTTATGTTAAACACAACATTTAAAGTGGTGCTTTTGCATGATTCATTGTAAGAGAAACTGAGTTTTACAGATGGTAAATGGACTGCAATTATACTGCGCTTTTCTAGTCTTCACGACCAGTCAAAGCGCACAGATCTGCCGATTAAATCAACTAATCGATTAGTCGACAAAATCATTGAGTGTTAGTCAAGTAAGAATTTCTTTAGTCAAGGACAGCCGTAATGCAAACATAATACTGATGCGACAGCTCAAGGGACATCTCTGAAAACAGAAAATTATGAAATAGATACTTTTAAACATTTTTCTAGTAGTAGTACAAGTACAGTATTAAGTTAATTAATTTCTCTATGGTAGCTGAAAATAGTGCACAGTTATGCTATATTAAAGTTTTCAGTGCAGTATAGTTGTATAGTATTAGGTAAGGGAGTCGGACACAGGGATAGTCTCTCACTGATGACCCAGATTTTCAGAAGTCTCTGTACGTGCCAGCTACTGCTGGCCCTACATGCAATCCCAGCGTATATCACAGGACTTATTAACTCAATTTCCTGCCGGCTGAGGCAACTTCTCAACGCCCGGTGTCACACATGAGTATGTGATGACAGAGAGGTTAAAACTGAGCAGACAGCTGTTGGGGTAAAAACCATCTCCAGGGTCAAAATGTGAACCCGGCATTATGGTCTCTAACCCTAACAGCCCGTAACCCCGTTGCTGGTAACCTTACTAACACAACATTTGTAACTGAGGCCCGTGTGTGAAGTTATGTGCATGTCAACATGGCTTGTGTGTGTTGGGCGCTGGCATTCATTGCCCACTGATGTTTTAGTTTTGCCACATAGTAACTGTCAGCGCTGGATATGACGCTAATTTGTTGAGTGAGATTTACAAGAAACAACAGAGCAGGTCTGCACGCCTTCACAGCAACCATGCAGCCTCAGCTGTCTCGAGCCGGGTGGCTGAACTGAGCTGCAGCTACATGCTTAAATGCTAACTCAGCATTTAAAAAAAGGACGCATTAAGTTTGTTTCTGCTTGAAAAAAATAAAAATAAAACAGGAAGTAGTGCAACAGTATGAAATCACATCCATTAGAGGGTGTAATAATTGCTCATTACCGGTAGGCTGAAAATAAATGCTGGCATGACGTGACATGACATCAGTCAGGGAAACAACGGGTGTTTTCCATTGTTTGTGAGCCTGAGGGTTTCTAATAGTTGAGGAGATGTGTGCGTTTATGTGTGTGCCCACGTGTGGTACTTACTGAAGATGGCCGCCAGATGCGAGACGTAGACACGCCTCTGACAAACTTTTGATTTACCGAGTATCTCAAATGAAAATACTGCAAACAAACCAGGGTTACTTCTAATTCATCACTTAGATATATTGTTAAACAAAGTCTCAAATGAACAATACAAACGCGCAACCAAGCGCTGGATAAAGAGGAGGACAAAGAAACAAATTACTACTGAAAGAGACTTACTCCTTGGGTGGGTTAAGGTCTTCAGGTCTGGTCTCAAAAAACACTCGGACCTCCTCGCACTGGGAGATGTAGACTGGCAGCTGAATGAGGGCCTGCAGGCACAAAAGATAGCAAGAGACTTAGATAATCATATACTCTTCAGTACCCCAACCAGAAATCAACCAGAGGTTAAATATAGTGTTAATTTGGTGTCTGGCCTCCATAAAGTCACAGATCAAGCGATTACTACAAACAGTATTTAAGGGCATTTTTAGACGAGGGACACATGTTACAGTGTACAAAAGACATGGAGCAACTTGTTTTATCTACTGTTCATTTGTCATAAGTCTTTCAAACAAATATACCAGTCTGTCCCCACAAGTACCTCTGTTCAATTTTCTTTCACAGAAATGAAAGTTATACATTTAAAAATTGTCTTCTCTTCACAGGAAGATTATGTTTCTTTGACAGTTAATGTAACCTTTTAATAAACATTTTGCTTTCATGCTCTTATCTCATAAAACAGCGATGCATTAAAGTAATTTTAAAAATACAGAGCAAAAGGCAAAACTTCAGTATAGGCCTCAGCCATTTCTGCCTCAACAAATATTCTTGTTTCAGCACTGTGCATTTAATCCAATCCTCTCCATATTTGATACATGACATATTTGGATGACAAAAACCTTTTTTTCCACTCTGTTTTTTTAATTGCACATTTTGTAGGTGTGGCCTATATAACAATTTCAGAATAAAAGTGCACCATTAATAAGTAAAACTAGTTATTTTCAGTTGCCTTTTTGCAGTCTTTTTCAATCACACCAGCTGGTTCTTCTCTGGTTTCAGTTCATTGATCTGTCTCGCCTGCCTTCCTCTCTCATCGTATGCCTCTGTAGAGGATCAGTAGCAGTAGAGAGATGGGCCCTGACAACAAGGCTAGAGATAAAGGACAAACAGCCACATTCAGTTTTCTCTTTATTGGTGTGATCTCTCTCTTGCACACGTCTGGTCATGTTATTGCATAGTCTCTGGTCTCTGTTTCTAGCCTTTTCTTTTTTGTTCTCTTCTTAGTCTGTGTTTAATCTGCTTCTCCTAATCTTTCACTACCTGATGTGAGTCGAGTGCAGATGTAAGTTGCGCATGCTCAGATTTAAACGGTTTACGGCATAATACCTTTTCTCATTACAAACAATAACAATAGATGGAAATCATTTCAAAAAAGTTGTACCTATGATTGTTTGATTGCTAACGTTAGCTCAAAACACCATTCAAGTGACAGCCTGTTTTGTGTTTGATTGCTAACATGTAGCCAGCAGTCATTTCAAAAATGTTTTAGCTATCTGATTGTTTGATTGCTAACGTTAACTCAAAAAGCCATTCAAGCGTCTGTGTCATACTGAAATTTGTGAAATCCATAAAATAATAAACTTTCAAACAAACAATAACAGAAGATGGAAATAATTTCAAAAACGTTTTAGCTATCTATGATTGTTTGAATGCTAATGTTAGCTCAAAACGCCATTCAAATAACAGCCTTTGTTGTGTTTGATTGCTAACTTGTAGCAAGCAGTGAACAAACTTCATTATGTAGGTCCATTTTTATTGTCTCTCGTTAGCAGGTTATTCTGTGGCTAACAGCAATTGTCGCAAAGTCGCAAAGTGATGCATGAGCATCTGCACTCGACTCACATCGGGCAGCAGTGAAACAGATAATCACCCCAACAGCTTCAATGCCTAAGGGAGCTATGCTTATACTTCTCCTTTTGCTGGCAGGCAAAGATCAATGCTATCCATCAAGCTTCCTCTGCCGGCCTATACCTCTGATTTTAATACTCCTAAGTGTTTCAGTTCTGTCCTTTAAAAAGGGAGCAGAGTCTCTGTCTACCTCTCGCACTCTCTGACACACACTAATATAACGTCAGGGCTGACAAAGCCAAAGACCCACCCAAGGTGCCCTTGTCCCATGTGCCACATTTGCCTTGTCACACTTATGACCATAAGTCCATGCCAATAGTCTGTGTTGAAGGAAAGGAGTGGGACTACTGCCATGGACAAAGCATAACTAGTGTTTTCCATTAGCCGCAAAGTCATAAAGAGTGTGCTCACATTTGTTGACTCATGGTTCATACAATATTACTAGATTATTATGCACCAACATGACCTCAAAATCAAATTTTTTACAGTAGCTTAATCCATATGTTGAGACTCTGAAGCTAAGTAGCCAATTTAAGAGTTTTTTTACTGGTGACCTCAAGCCCCCCCCCCCCCCACCCCCCAGCCCAGAAAGCTGCACTGTGCCTGAGGTCAGAGTTCATTCTGAACAGGCTATACTCTCCTTAGATTTATTCCTCTCCTCGTGTCAGCCTGTGGCCTGTCCACTCATTACAATTCTCCCCAGAGAGGAGACGGGAGGGAGGCTTAGGGTACATTACAGCAAATGGACTTTATGGGTGTTTTTTACAGCAGGCAGCATTAAGGTAATTGTGTGTGCCTGCATGTGGGTGTGTGCGCATGTCTGTTTTCTCCAAGGAAAAATGGGTAATGGAAATGAGAGATCTACTTGTGCACATCCATAAGGTACAGTACATTGTGACTGTATCTGTGCACAATAACTTTTCATATGTAGGCAAATACAGCATATGGCTATCCTCAATCTTGACACACACCAAAAACGGAGGTTTACAATGTTACATTTTTATTTAAACCCATAAAAAAAGAGAAAAGGACATTTTGAGGTATTATTTAAGCAAACGTGTTTCTTTTACTTACAAAACACTTTTTTTTCAAATATTTTGAAAACTGACAAATGAAGGTTGAGTGGAAATTGCTTTATTACTTTAAAGACTTTTTGACGTGATGCATTTTATCAACCTTTTTGACCTTGCTAGTAATCCTAGCTCAGCAGTCTTACTCTTGGTTTATGCAAACAATTCCTGATTCCAGATTTTTTTTTTTATTCCTTCTTTCTTTTCTCCGACAGCATTTCCTGACTTGAATAAAAAAACATAAGACTTTACAACCGGGGAAATTCCATATGAGTCAGGTTAAAGCTTCAGCTGTATACCAGAAGCGTTGACTCAGCTCTTCTCTAAGAAAAACATGAAGTTTCACCTTGGCATCCTGGGTGCATGTGGGGGTGGATGAAAATTCCATTTCTGTGCTTACAGTCAAGTTCATATTCAAAAGTTACTGGAATACCCAGAATGTACTGCTAACAATGCATTATGAGAACCGACCTGCCATGACGCTATCATAGGGCTGAATGTTTTTTTTAAACCATTATCACCTTTGACAGACACTGTTGTGAGATGGGTTAGATGTGTGAGATAGCATTTGGCTATCTCACACAAGCCCAAGTCTGGAAGAACTGGCGGAACCAAAGTTTTTTTTTTTTTGTAATTTATCGTAAACCTACTTTTTCTAACTCCTCCTAGTTAGAACACCAAACACCAGATCGGTTCGAACTGATCTGCACGAAACTTGGTACCTAGCATCTCCAGACCGACCTGACAAAAAGTTATCAAAAAGGCGTTCATTTGGCCAATTTGACTTGTTGAATCAGCCAGTGGGCAGTCGGACTCAATGACCAATCTGATTGGTGGAGTGCTAGCCCTTGACTAGCGAATCAGTGCTTCTTCCACAAGAAGAAGCCCGAGAGCTGACAACGCCAGTATCTTTTTATTACTAGCCATCGTATTTTCTTCCGTTCAGCGAGTAATGACAACAACGATCGTTCTTGACTACTAGTATCAACACTGATGAAAACAATGACTGACGACAGCGTGCTCTGTGTTTACTAGGTCTAGATGTTCCGTCATTTCTGGTTTTCATTTTTTGGGTGACAATACAGATTAGCGCCGTCTGCTGTTATGGATACGTATTACATCTCGTGCACGCGCAGAACGTATGCTCAAGTCGGCGTCGCTTCGATGTGTTCCGAGGCACTTTTTTGAGAGACGGGAGCCGACTGATCAGTCCGACTGCCTTTTCTGCCGACATTCGGCCGTCGGGTTGGTGTGTCAGAACCTTTAAAGACAAGTGCTTCTGTCCAAAAATTGATAAGTAATCAGAAATCCTGCACACTGTTGGTCACAATGTTTCACTCGGTGGATTCACGATTCAAGATTCATGAATCCGATTGATACATCTTGATGAATTTTTTGAAATTATTTTTTACTATTCAGTAAAATCTCAGCCCTAAACCCTAAATAATTTAGACAAAATGTGGATGTCAAATCAAGATCATTCAACTCCAAAACTAAAATAACAATCTACATAATGCAATGCAAATAGAATCTTTATAACTTTTTTTAGACCTTTCCACAATTACAACTTTTACTACGGCAACACCACTGGTGTAAAAGTTTCTCAGCCATTTCCATAAACATCCACACCCATAGACACGAACAAGCAACTTCACCCATTCCTCCTCCGAACTCTTATTTTTCACAGAAGTGTTTAAAGATGTTGCCTACACCAGCTGTACATTCCTTTAACCCCAGACGACACTTGGTGGAGTAGAGCTGTATTTTCACTAGCCCCTCCAGTCCTCAACATTTTTTATCATATATACAACTTTTCTCTTCACTCTAAGGTCTTGTGAATTGTTATTTTCTAATCAAAAACCGATGATTCACGAACTGATGATCATGTTAATGAGGCTCTTTATGGAGAAGAGAATACAGTTGAAAATACAAAAAGGCATGAGTAAGTGCTAAGTCAGAACCAACTTGTAAAAACATCCTCAAATTTCCTCTCTCAGACAGACAGACAGACAGAGGTGTGTATGGTTTGGAGGCCCTAAGGCAAGCCTGTAAAATCTAACAAAAGCACAACCTATGGGTTGTGGATGTGCTGACTGGAGCAAGCTCAGCATCACAAGCTCTTTGCCTTTGGCACAACTCTCTGCTGATAGTTACCACAACAACATGGCATACAACAGCTCATCCTCCCTGAATACCAGAGCAACTGTTTCACACCTCAATCATGTGACTTTGTGGCCAAGATATCCATTTGGAAATGTCTGATCATAAAAAAAAAAGTAATGACCCCGGGTGGCAAAGCAGACTCACTCCTTAGTTACTGCAGAATAAAGAGTTGGCAACCTAATTTAAAAAATGGAAATTTTAAAACGAGTGCTTTGAATTTATTTCAAGGGCACAGAACTTTGTCTTGTTGCTAAGAAGCTGAACATCAATCCTAGTGTATTCATTTAGGTTGCTGTGGTTACATTGCTGTCAAATTGTAGCAATTAGTTGCAAGCTATTGGCAGTTTTATGGTTGTAGTTCTGCTACAGTGGAGCTGGAGAATGTACAGTTGCATTTTGTTTCTTGTGAGGCCAAGTGATTAATCTCTTTGGTAAAAAGCCATGTTATGGGCTGGATAATGCACATGTTTTACATGATCTCTGTTTTAACTGTTGAAAAGAGCTGAAGTATTTTAAATGGTAAAACAGACACCCCTAACACATTACAATACACTTCTATACGCTATAAAAGTGGAGTTCATCATGTCTTTCCCTTATCCCTGACAGCAACCTAACAGTATAAATATATAAAGTACATTTATAAATATATTGTCCAGAGGGATCATGAGGGTTTACTGTACATTCGGAAGGTACAAAAGGACATCTTATTCACATTTTGCTACACAGTAATATATTTTTGCCCATACGCTATTGATCCCTTGGGAGAAATTCTCCTTTAGTTCATCTCCTTTAGCAGGGAGGTCAGAGTCAGCTACAGAGCACCTGTGGAGCTTTTAAGACACCTCAGCAGTGTGGACACCTGCTGTCACAAAAGCTTGCTCCAGGGAGTTTAGCATGGCACACACCACAGAGTTCCAATTTTCAAGGCAAGGGTGATGGCATTATTCATACAGCAGTTCTTGGGACAATGTAATCATTTTAGAGCTGTCAAAATGAATGTGTTAAAGGACAAATCCAGCGCAAAATTAACCTAGGGGTTATTAACACATGGGTACCGAGTCGACTGTTCTCTGGGATATGTTTTCATGCTAATCGAATGTGACCAGTTTTAGCGTAAACCGCTAATTAGCTTATAACGCTAGTCGTCGGGGCACGCAGAAATAAAAAGAAATCGCGATTTCTATACCACTAACAAGGCTCAAAATAGCACTACACCTCCACGGTAGCATAATGAGGGTTCCTACATCTAAACCGAAGCATTGAGAACTTTGTAAGTGTACAGACAGCTCATTAAAAAGATAGTTTATAAAGACTGTACTGTTCAGTATACAGGCAGGCGCCATCTTGGGAAAACAGTCACGATCAGTCGAACGACGAACGCTGTGCAACCAGTAACCAGTAACATAGCTCAAGCACGACATTCGTCGTTCGACTATTTTTTAAACGCACGATTTATGCACGCATGTTCTGGGATTTCGCTCCATAGTTTGGGAAATCAGGAAGCTGCAGCTGTAACACTGTGGACTTTTTGAATGACAAGTTGAGTTTCAAAGCCCTTCCAGGTGGTTCTCTCCACAAGACTAAAGTTATTTGCATGTACAGTACTGTCAATGTGAATTGAGTAAACAATGGATAAGTACGTCTCAAATACCACTTGAGCATTAAAAACGTATTATCCATTTTAAAGTACATTTAGACCAGATGAAATAAATGTGTGATTAATTTGCAATTAATCGTGAGTTAACTAGGATACTGATGTGATTAATCACATCAGTATCAGTAGTATTTTAATTGATTGACAGCCCTAAATCCTATAAATCTGGTTGTTGTGCAAATCTTGCAGTGTGGCTATGAGCTTAACTTTAATGAATATAACCATGGATTTGAATTGGAATATCTGACAGATGAAGGTAAGGGTTTGTGATTTTGTGATTTCAAAGTCCCAAACATTTTAATCCAAGACATGTATTAAACCATAAAAAAGCTCTTCTGAAATCAGATGGTTAGGTTACTCAGTGTAATCCTGAATGTGCTGAAATAAACTGTGACTGGTGTTTCTCATATATTCACAAATATATTCATGACTAAGATGACACTATGTGTTGGATACTTGTTATTTCTTTCCCCTGACTACTGTACTTTCTACCTTGATTTTAGTACTTTGTCCTGATAATGAAATGCTCACTGGTCAGTAAAGCTTTCATGACCAACAACAAAATATGACCATCCCAGATTTCTAGGTTAAAGTCAACGATTGGTTAATATACTCACCCTGCAGTACTCGTTGATGGGCCTTAGCCTTTTCATGGCCACATCTCTTATATGGCTCCTCCTAAACAGGATCTTTCCTGTAACAAAGCAAAACAAACAGATTTAGGATTTAGCAAAGCCACATTTATAATCCAATATCAGTGTTGCTACCAGTATTCCACAGAAAAATTATACAACTAATCACAATAACAATACAAATAATATTACCAAATGATATTTTGGATTTTTCATGATGCTCTTGACAAGAGCATCTTTAAAAAGTTAGGAATCCACTAAGGGACAATAAAGAAACAGTGGCTTTCACAAATATGGTTAGTGAATTAGCATGCAGACACAATACAGTCGTGTCATCAATAACACTGACAGGACAATGAGGTGGGTAAGGAGCTAGGTGAATAGCTGGCCTTTCCAAGTCATGAATAAATGATTTTGAGAACGCAAATCATGAGAGTATGACAGCTTAAATGTTATTCCCCTGCTCTTATCTCCAGGCCAAAATAACCGCAGGCACAGACGAGTGGGGTCGTCATAACAAAACAAGAAATGGCTACAAATAGGTATTTTAAAAACACTCTTCTAGCTTAACGTTATGCAGGACATTTCAGAGCCAGCATCTATTTTCTCCCTGTTCGAGCTGCTGAAGTTTCTCCAATAAATTCACTGAGACAGCTCTAATGCAAACTTGGCAGGAAGTCAAGGCTGTAACAAGACCCTGAACACAAAAAGGGAAATGTTTTGAGAAGTTACTGTATCACCATCATCAAGGGGTTATGGTATTCGTTTTGAGAATACTTAAAGCAGACTTGCTGAAACATGAATCTATCTCACATAAGATAGCCGCTGAGCAGTAAACCGGCATTCAGCTTTACTGTTTAACCCATGTTACTAAAAAAGCCTTTGTGCTTCCTTGACCCACTTCAAAACCATGCTTGTTTTGTTTGTGTGTGTGAGTAAGTGAATGGCATATTGAGGAAAAATGGGAACACAGAGACTGGGATCATCATAGTGTCTGATTATGAATATTTGTAGCCTTGATTTACTGCTTGTAAATCAAGACTAAAGAAAATAGAGACACATGAAGGGAAAGACTAAATAAAGAAAAAAGGAGAGAATGTGTAATGTGTTGAGACTGCTGAGTGGATGTATGTGTGGGGACTTCCTCAAAAGTACTCAGAACACACACATTTTACACAAAATCCAAAACACCAAACTTTCAAAAATACCACCTCTTTACTTTCTCCAACCACCCATCTCTGACTGCAACCTACTAGTTGGCTCAAGTGTGTGACAAAAAAACAAAAGGCAAACGTCACAGGAAATCATATTCATACACTTACATACCAGCTTACTACAGACTGTTAATGCTGTCAGTGAGTTAAATAACCTGATTGGTTTGGGGATTAATGCTGGCTGCTATGAATAGGTGGGTCGATTTTGTGAGGAAAGTCAGATCTTTAAAATATTGGGTGTTCCTCCTGTTCCTGTGGCTTTTGTTTAGGAACTTCTATTTTTCCACAGTAAATCTCTCTACAGCTATTGGATGGATTTAGCACTAACCATCATGGTCCCCTAAGGATGAATCCTACCAATTAACAGTATGTGAACCCCTGACTTTTCCACTCGCGCCACCATGAGGTTGACCAATTTAATGTTGAGTGGGCAACTATTATATGGATTGTCATGAAACTTGGTACAGGTATTCAATGTCCCCATACTATGGATCCTAATGACTGTTTATCGGTTAGGTCAAAGTTTCCACTTATACAGTGAAATATCCTGACATCTACTTGGATTGGCATGTCATTTGGTACAGACGTGTATGGTTCCTACACAATGTGTCATAATGACTTGAGTGATTCCCGGCCCCTTCATTTAGCACCATTAGCAGGTTTAAATCTTTGTGTGCATTTGAGAAATGTCAACAATTATCGGATGGACCGCTCACAACCTTTACTCTGCCACTACCCAATTTCTACACTTTAACACTCACACTAAGGATCCAAAACAGTGGACCACAACATTTATCCACTTTACAATGTGGTACATGACAAGCATTTTAGCCTCCACGGAGCTGCTAGCATGGCTGTAGACTATGATGTTCTTGACAACATGGTCTGCATGGTCTAACTAGCCTAATTTCTCACTGCATTTGTACAGAGGAGAACTGTTTAGTACTACACAAGATAGACTTTTAAAAAATAGATTAACTAGATAAAGAATTAGAAAAGACATTCCAGATAACTAAGGTGTTGGTACTGTAACATCTTGCCAGAGCAGCGAAAGGACACAAAGTCTGGAACGCTCACGAAAACTAAAGGAGATTTGAAAGTCAACCCCTCAACGCCTACAATACTTCTCGTCTCTCGCTCTAGTCTCTTTCTTCTTCTCCTCCCCTCACTCCTCAGACAGAAAGCTTTCTTGACAGTTTTCCAAAACTCTCAGGGGTCAGGAGGGAAGCATTGATTCAACACTGCCCACTCTGTATGCAGGGCAGCTCATGGGTGCAGCAGAGAAAAGGGCTTGTTTGGGGAGGGATGAGGGAGGGAAAAGGAAAGCTGCTGCCTTGGAGCCATGGCTGAGGTCAGGTAGATTTTATGGAAAATCTCAGAGCAAGCAGTGGCCAAGGGAACCAACTTTTCTGTTTCCTGGGGAGAGTGAGGGAGTTAGATGGAGAGAAGAGATAAACAGAAATGGGTCTTTGTTACACACCTTACATACAAAAAAGCTGTTCTCAGCACTCACTTCTTAATCAGTGGATTCACCACACATGAATTCCTCCTGTTTATTCACCCCATATTGGCTATTCAGAGGAATTTTAAGCAGCTAAAACCTTTACATAACACCAAAGCTGTGGACTTAAAACATGATCTGTAGTCAGACTTAAGTCACCACTACAGATCAGAACTGAGGACCTATTGTCTTTGACTTTGCTGCTCTGATACTTGATTCCCTAAATACTTCACTTGAGACTTTTTTTTTTTAAAAGAAAATTTAAAAAAAATAAAACAATGACAAGAAGACCTTGTAAGGTCACATTATAAACATAAGACGTGTCTTGAATAAGATGAGACTACTTGAAACCTGCTATTACAAAACTTGAGGATTTGACTTGGAGTCAATACCAAGCTTTGTACCAGCAAGTCTCAAATCAACTCTCACGTAATTTGAGACAAGACCTGAGACATGACTTGAGGTTTGCTGTTACAAAACTTTACATTTGACTAACTTGCTAGTATAGAAGTTGAAACTTGAGTCAAACCTTGTTATACTAAATAAGTTGGGCTTGTCTCAAGTGCCCCAAAAGGCCCTGCATAACACTGCAACAAGGCGTGTGTAGAGTTTCCAAGAATGAACCGTGTGTGTGTGTGTGTGTGTGTGTGTGTGTGTATTGTAATTACTGTGTTCTTAGGCATGTTGCTGACTAAGGGCAGACACAACTCCATAAGCTGCTGTAAAAGAAAAGTCTGCTACTGGTACACCACATTAGAGTAGACAAGAGCAGCGATTGCTTTCCCCTACAGACGAGATAAACGTGATATGGATGAGGCATAAGAAATCAGGTCATTGTAACCGTTTGGTTATTTTCTGCCTTCCATCGAGGACCGACTGGTTGTGTGCGTTATTCAGATATCTGACCTGACCAACATACTGGGCCTCCTACTGTGGCAGGCAGAGAGATCCCCAGCCAAACAAGAGCGGCTGAAAAAAGTATGGACCATAGATCTTTAATTAAGAGGAAAAGGGGGGTATACTTGTAGGGATCAGAGTTCATGAAAGAATATCACCTCTTTTATCATACAGGGGCCCTAAAAAAAAACAGACCCACATTCCATCTTGGGTTTTGACTCATAGTTTAACAACCCCAACTTTAGATAATTGGTATCAGCTCTTTTTCAAAGGCTGACCTGCTGACACTTAAGAGCATCGCTCAGGACTCTTGGGTAAATGAATCAAATTTATCACTTTTATCTAAATGTCATATATGAACCTATCAAAAGGAGTTTAGCACCATGAGAGGTATTCCGATTACAAATGGCCTCTGATAAGATACTCTGGACATATCATGCAATCTTGAGATAACTAAAGAGTCAACCTTCTGTATGAAAACAATAAGTTATGTGTTTAAATGGCCAAGTTTACTTTTTTTTTTTCTTACTTCCCCTTAGAGGTAAATGATACAATGCCCTGATACTGCTATTAAAAGTTATCTTGATGTTTTTTGGGGGGTTTTTCAGTGTAGTTTCTACAGCAAAAGATGAAAATGGCGCACCCTAGTTTCTGGTGTGTACACCTGGCACTAAACGCAGCAGAAATTCTGCACTATCCACACATGCAGACAAGCCACTTTGCTGATGTGGAGATACCAAAGGAGTAAAAACAGCTCAGGGCTTTGAACAAACCAAACCGAGAAGGGAATAACCACTTCCGTCCCTTGTAAGTAAAGGATTTTCTTGGCTGTCCGGAAAACTATTTTGCAAATCGGGCAAATGTTAGCTTGAGATCCATCTCAAGAGAGCTGTATGACCTGATCTAGGATCTAGTTCATAAACTTAATTCATGTGCCACTGGACATAAATAATGTTTGTCAGTATATTTTTCAACAAAAGCAAACAGCTCACAGTGGCATTCCTAGAGGGTGCCATGTAAAGTTTTTAACTTTTGATGTCTGAGCAGCTCCAAAAGAGCAGTTGGGGATTTGGTGCCTTTTTGGGGGGCACTTCAACGGTCATTTTCTTCCACAGAAAACAGGAAGTGAAAGCCAACAATTCAGAGCTTCAATGGAAGTAGACAGAAACTTTGGAGAAAATCTAGAATTTCACGGTCTAAAAAAGGTAAAAGCAGGACAGAAGTAGACAGAGTTTAATGTAGATGATAACTTATAATAGTATCCATCAGTGTGCTTTACCTGAATGTATAAGGGGATAGCAGGGAATGTTATGAAAAGCAGTGTTTTTCTATCTCTATTTCCTCTTCCCCTCCTCCTACTTAGAGTTCACTGAACAGTCTGAGTGTGTGTGTGTGTGTGTGTGTGTGTGTGTGTGTGTGTGTATTCTTTCAATGAGTTCCAGACCTGCATGGCCACAATCCCCCACTCGCCTGGTAGGGGAGATGTGGGTGGGGTCTTTGGGTGAGGCTTTCTTCCAAAATCTCATAAAGGATTACTTTCAGCAGGATCAAACTCTCAAACTATTTCAAAAGTTGCTCGTGCACACCAAAAGCCCTTATTAAAAACTTAATTGCCACTGTATCTGTAATAGAGTGATGGAAACTAAACAGAAGAAACCATTATTTTGGCCAGTCAGGTTTTACACAAGATGAGGATTCAGCCAGGACAAGGGTGCAGCTAAGCTAAGAAAACAGCTCATAATGAATGTTATGCATTGTAACCATTTAGTTTTATGATAACAGGTATAGTGTTCTTATGTGAAAATGGCAGATATTTAATGTTTCACCCAAAGGCTCCAACACTACTCTATTCAATTGTCTAGTATGTCTATGGGCTATGTGGTTAGAGATCAGCTGAGTCAGCTGAATGTATAAGGAGTTCTTGATTCGCAAAACAGTGAGGTTATGACCAATTATGGTTGCAGTAGATTGTTCTGGTTGGTTCTTCTGTGTGCAAAATATTCTGCTTCTCTCGGGTTCATTCACAGCCTATCAGTGAGTCATTGTATTTCACATTTTAAGCCAATGCGTGCAAAAATTGCGATAGACAAGTTAAAGGGACCAAGAATGAGGCAAAGGCACAACAATACAGCGATTGGGAAATACAGAGTGATTTCAGTGATAATCCAGGAGTAGTTCTTTGAGTATTGTCATGTGTTTATTTTGGCAACATGTTATCATAAGTACTGCTGCCACAAACAATTATTTCCATTATACGTTATCCATATTAGTTATGAATCGCTTAATCTTTGTCCAACCAACAGTCCAAAACCCCAAAAGTACTGATATAAATAGGAGAAAGCAGCAAATCCTCAAATTTTAAAAGCTGGAATGTTTGGCATTTTTCTTGATTTAATATCAAAATAGCTCTTCCGCCGTTTACTCCAAACAAGCCACAGTTGTGTGCATGGTATGTATGTGTGTGTGAAAGGGCCTTGGGGGAAACTGTGTTTCACTCTTACCTGGTAGAAATGGAATGATCCTGCGCTTAGGGTCTTTCTGGCCTCCTTCCACCGGGAATTTGTCCAGCAATTCCATCTGAAATACCACAATTAATTAGGACTTATTAGCACACAAAGCATTTACACTCACACATACTGTATACATAAACATGCCCTTTACATTACACACGACAGGATAGCAGAGGCTGGAGAGAAAGGGTTCACATTTTTACAAATCAGCAGTTCCTACAAGGAATTCGGCCAATAAAAGGAAGGTCTGCCAATGATTAGGAATGTCCTGAGCAGATGGTATGGTTTTTCCCCTCTACTTCATATGTTGTTGCAGCAATGGGGCTGTTAGCAGCAAGGCACAGCTGACATAGTGGAACATTTCTGTTTCCATAATTTTCAAAGGCCAGAGAGCAGTTGTTCCTTAGATTTGCTGATCACCACTTCCCTTTATCATCCTTCTCTCTCTCTCTTTAAAACTCACTCACACTGTCTTTAAGCGTCAATCTTTTGTTTCTACTTCTACTAATAGTTTGTGCCTTTCTCCCTCTGTCACAACTATAGGTTATGGTCCATCACTTTGGCCACTAATGACTCCTTTGTTTATGACTCTTAATGAAATCTGTGTGCTTCCACGTATATGGTTGCCTAATATATATATATATATATATATATATATATATATATATATATATATATATATATATATATATATATATATATATATATCTCAATTTGTGTTTGTTCATGAGTGTGTGTCTCTGCACGTCATCCGTCCTCCATGCAACTGAGGCCAATAAAATGACACCTGGACATACGGACCAATGAACTCAAAGTACACACTCTCTTTCTCTTATATACTTTTTGATGGTGGATCTGCATATTTTCTTCCCTTATGGATCCTTGTATAGAGGAAACATCACATGATACCTCTTACCAAAACATTTAGGGTGAGAAAAAACTACTTGACGATTCAGCTTGACTAAATTGAATGTTTGAGAGAGAAATGTTTGGACATGTTTGGACATTTCTTGGATATTGCACCCAGACTACAGAATACTCTCATATTCCAAGGGAAATTTTATTTGACTACAGAAAACCATTGTTAAGGGTTTTGCAGTAAGTGTTTCATGGCTCTACAGAAGCAGCCAAAGTTTGTCTGAATTATATAAAGGGACAATTTATTGAACTATTGGCCAGTTTATTTGATCACCGTTTTCAATAAGCGGTTTTGAAAGGACAAACTAATCAGGCCACCCTGTAGTGATTTTTATTGCTGTATAGTTCATCAAACCACATCCTTATCAAAACAGGTCATACAGTTACTTCAATCCAGTGTTTGGTTTTGGTACCAGGTTTTGATTTGACACAAAACTGGCAGACAGGTCTCACGCGCTTTAAAAATACTGACTATTCACCAATGGAGGAGCAACAAGTTCTCATTTTCTCACTTTTGAGCTAATGCTTCTGAACTAAAATATTAACATGGAGTACTGGGTCAAATTACTTGCTGTGAACACACAGAAGACTTTAGTGTCAATTTTGCCATTGTTAGCAAATGAGTGACATATGGGCAAATGTATATGTAGACTTCCTCAGTTGAGGTCAGTCAAAGCCTTAACTGAAATCAGGGCGATACCACAATGTATGATCTTCTACTCCAAACTAAGAAAAACAACATTGTTAAGGTTTAAGAATGTCTGCAGATGTAGTTAGAGCTGGCTCACGTGTAGGCTACTATGACAAGGCTAATCACATAACGAGATTTATACCATGTCTGACTGGTCTGTTCAATGTCAACCTGATAAAATGTTATTTATCAAGGCTGTGCTCCATAGAGGCATTTAAGGGTCAAAACAATTTAGCTTTCTGGATATCTAAAAAAGGGATGCTTTTCATTCCCCCCCACCGTTATCTATCCCTGTACCTTGACTAGTATGAGACTCATTTATAGAAAATATGCAGCACTGGCAATACCCAACAGGAATGTTCTAGAGTTGGTGCTTTGGTACGTTTACCCTCCATCCATCCATCCATCCATCTTCGTCCGCTTATCCGGGGTCGGGTCGCGGGGGTAGCAGCTCCAGCTGCTGACGTTTACCCTCAATGGCTAAATTTCAGATCCCACAGTGAGTGTATATGTCTATGTATCCACAATTTGGGCTTTTCTAGGCTAAGTTTTTTCAACAAAAATATAGACTTTTGATGTGTTATGTATGGCAGATTTTGTATTTGGTTTGGTGATCCCATTCATCCCATATTTAACAATAAGAAGCACCCAGCTTGCTATCAAGATGAATCTAATTTTACACATGTGGGTGTTACCTGAACCGTGCGCATCACTGGGTAAAGGATGAAAGTTGTAGGGTGCTGCATTTTATCTACTCACCTGACATTATTTTGGATATGGGCTTTGGTTATTCATTCAAATTCATCATTGGGACTTCTATAATACAATATTGCCCTGATACTAATTTGATATTACTGTTTTTTCCAGTGTAATCATGTGGTTTCTACAAGAAGTTTTCTAGCAATATAAATGACTAAAGCTGTCACTAAATGTCTTCTGGTAAATTGGAAAGAATTGGAAAGTCGCATTATGCCAAAACTAACTCAGAGACAGGGGGAGGTGGAATATAAGGGTGAGGGGATGGAGAGGTTTTGAGAAAGGCAAAGAGCTGTGCCAAATAGTATTTTCCATTATTTTTATGGACTGTCACAGTCTGGTCAGGTGCCAAAGAGGTGTTGCTGCCATATAACAATGAGTGGCATAAACAAAAAACAGCCTCAAATCACTTAAGTAGATAGGGTTGATACTGTTGTATTTTGAGGTCAGATGAAATAGACAGCCAGAAGAATAGATTAAAGGGTGAATGCAAAACTGCATTAGATGCCCCCCATGTATCACAGTAGTCTCAAATTGCCAGACCTATCTCCACAGTGCTCATAGTGGAGTAAGGTCTGGCCACTCCACACATAGATTCTATTCTGGGATCAGAGAAAAAAAATGCTCTGAGTTGTTTGCATTTCTTTAAACCAATCACAATCTTCTTGGGTGGCGCTAAGCTCTGGATGCAGTAACTGTGGCTCTGGCTTGTCATGGTGGAACATTTGCACCCCTCGAAAGAAAACGCCACATACAATATTAAATGAAGCTAACCGTTCACACAATACACTAACGTGAGCTATTTAAATTAATGGTAAAACATAATTTGCTCTTATCAGTGTATCGCCATGTGCAACGCTACTTCTTTCACAGCATTCCCCACCAATCGATCCCAAAACGTCCCAGATAAGATAGTAAATGCCGTAAACATATTCTTTGTAAAGCCTTACAATCATTCCCCGAAATAACCAAGCAGGCCTGCCTTGTTGCACAATTCAAATTTTCTTCAAAACTTGCCATTTTCAGCGTTTAGCTTGTTAGCTCAAAGTTTGTTGTTTCCCGTAGCAAACAGTTTGAGAAAGCAACACATGGAGAGTGGAAGGCAGCAACCAGCTTTCAGGCTTGAATATCAAGCCATATACGGTTGCACTTGAAGTACTACTCTTTGACTAAGACTGTTAAAGCGCAGAGCTATAAAGTTAAAGCCATAATTTCCCCTTTTAGACAAAAACAATGAAAAGAAATGGGGCAGAAAAGTGACCCATGCACCCTCTTTGTCTACAAAATCAAGACAAATAAAGAGGTGAGTCAGTCTACTTTGTTTTTTTTGTCTTGTTGTTTCTTAAGATACAGCAGAAGCAAACAAGGAAGGACAAAAAACAGCAGGCAACTCTCAAAGCAACAATCTGCTTGGCTTATGAGTCAGATGCTTCATCATTGACACAGTACACCTTAAGAGAGACAGCATAAGCAAAAACACAGGCAGACCAAGAGAGAGAGAGAGAGACGAACACAGAAGATCCAATACCCCACACACTGTAATTGTTCCCATGTGTCTGACTGCAGGCACACCCAGTCTCTGTGTCTACTCTAAACCTTGTATCTACTCTGTAATCAGAGCCACTCAAACAAGAAAAGGCATCTGGAGAGAGTAAAGATGCCTCTTCAAAATACCAGTTACATCATGCACCCAACATCAAATATTCATGCTCTACAGGCAGTAGGATGACAGTCCAAGGTGGAGCACAGTCAAGCTCCACATGACTTTCCAAGGCTATTCTGAAGTATGTTATTGTAAATTATATCCTGCAGAGTTCATTTCAAAAGGATATGCGCACTACATTGATGCTATAATTATTTGTGAACATCACACACTGATGACAATTTCCCACAAAAATAAGTCTATGAGCTCATCAGCTCTGTATATGTACTATACAGTATATCTGTAGTTTTGCCAATGCTGTCAGAATATTAAAAAAACTCTGTCAAAAGTTAAATTCAAAACCTAAACTGTAATGTAATGTTAAATAGTTTGACACATAAATAGTTTGACACATTTTACCAATTGATTGACTACAGTTAGACCAACAGATGAGGTGCAGGGATGTAAGCAAGAAAAAAAAAAAAAACTTTCCATTGTCAACATATCACATTACTAGTCTGTTAACATGCCCAGTAATGCTGTAAACTGTTAAATGCCATTATTTAATTTACCAAACTTCTTGCTAATTTAGACAAATGTATGTATGTATGTAATGTATAATTTGTCTAGTCCATATCCGCTGTAACCACATCATAAGCCTTGAAATAAAGGCATAATAAAGAAGATCTGAGACGCACAAGAACTCTCTTGAATGAGGGTATAAAAGGCCAGAGAACAATAGCTGCTCTCTTTACAACATGCCTATCTCTGCAGTTCTTTCACTCAGACCATTGTACATTCATGCTTGAGGTCATTTTTAACCCTTTACAGACAACCATACTGTTACCGCAACACCCCACGTGTGGAAGGCTGAGCCTACTTATAAAGTAGTGAGAAGAAAGACGTCATCCATAAGCAGGTATAGATAATGGATGGATGGATGGAGTCAGTGTCCCTGTTTTAATACTAACACACAGGTTTTCTTATTTTGGTTAATACTATATGCTGATGTTAGCATATAGTAAACACCAAGGCCAATTTCTGGTGACTCATGGATGATAATGGCCTAGTATGATCAGTGTAGATATGAACGAAATATATAAATCCCCTGTTGGGTCATTCTCTTTTTACAGATCCACTTCCAAAGAGGTCACAGCAGAAGGTCATCTTAACAACAGCACCCAAGGGTCTGGTTGTGGCTCAAAGTACATTCCAGTAAATAAAGTAGCTTGAACCTGGATATTTAATTTAAGGATCTTCTTCCTTGATCACTTAATAGGGGTGGGCAATATGAATAAAATCTTCTATCATGGTATATGTAATTGTATATTTCAGCATGACATAGATTGATAGAATTTTATGTGGCGTTCTCTTTCATGGGGAATTCCAGAGCTTGCCTCCCAACGTGCAAATGTTCCACCAAAACAAGTTCCTTCCCAAGACTATTTTTCAGAGGCACTATCGCTCCATTCGGAGCTTAGCATCACCGAAGATGATTGCGATTGGTTTAAAGAAATGCAAACATGACAGAGCGTTTTTTTTTTTCTCCTATCCCAGGATGTATGTGTGGTGTAGCCAGACATTACTCCAGCGCTGCAGAGATACAGTAGGTCTGACAATGCGAGACTACAGCCACGTATTTAATCTATCAAAGACAATTTCAGTGCATTTAATAGTTTTTGAAAGCACACTTAATATTTGCCGACCGATTCATTTAGATTGTCGTCGTTTTCTTTCACAATATTCAGTCCAAACCATCTAGATCACAAATAATGTTAACAGAACTTCAGTAACGTGTACCCTCAGTAAAAAAGGATACTTTAAGGATGCTTAAGGATACATACGGTACATTTTATTCTGAAATTGGCTGAATATTACTGTGTACAAGACGGAAATGAGCACATTGCTGCTCCTTGGTGGAATGAGCACAACAGGCAGCCACATTGCTCTAAGCAAAATAACCTGCCCCTTTTTTTTAAATGTTTCGTTACTTGATTACTGCAGATGGAAAATATGTAACAGCTGTGCAGCTCTGAAGCAAATAGCGATGTATTGGATAGTTTTCCTACAGCTTTAGAGTAAAAGTCTACCCTGTATCCAAAGCGACTAGGAATGCTGGAAGACTAAGCTTGTGAAGTTAAGTGAACACGTGTGCAGCATGGAAACTGTTCTTAGTGACATGGAAATAAAATGGATGACCCCATGGCAAAAAACCTAAATCGCTGCACTTTCCATCTCTCTGAAGAAACAGCCCAGTCTATTTTAATTCACAGTTAAACACTGAAAAAGAGAGGAAAAACCCCACAGGTTTTATGTTAAGATTCTAATTGCTCAATTTGTTCTCAGTATTCAACAGATTGCAAGACTAAACACATACTTTGCAATGCGTACATTTATGCATAAGTGTGGGCAATAACTCTGTCACACTATGGAGTAATTTACCAGTATACAGAACTTGATACTAAACTACCTGATGCTATTTAGGGGTAGCAGCTACATAGAGACTCAGGTATGGGTGCTGCATGAAAAAGGTGGGCGAGAAGTGGCATAAATATCTTCGGTGAGAAAAGCGTCTGACTCCCTTCAAGTATTCTCAGGAAGTGAATGCTGTAAGACTATATTTTAAAAAAGAAATGCAAATTAGTATGAAGTATATAATTATCTAATGACACCATGGGTGTTTTTTCCCCCTCATCATTAGGAACACTGTCTGCTCAACCGAGCTTGGTATTGTGATTATGTGCCATCCAAAACAGATCTGGAAGAATACCAACCCCCTTAAGAAATGTAGAACTCATATTAAAGTCAGACTGAGTGAATAAACACAGTCTGTGGTCAGTGATCATGGAAAAAGCACACATTTCCTTGGTTGAACTAAAGGCTGGGGCAGCTGTGTTGATGAGATGTGGTGAATAACACTTCCTGTCTAGCATGTGTCATTTTTTTTAACAGTATCATCTTTTCTCTGTTCGTATAAACTCCTGAATCGGAAGGCAAAACAATTGCATCAAGCTACAGAATGAAAGATGACCAGAGCTGATGGGAAAAGGCAGGATAAGATGGGGGAAAAAAGCAAAGAAGGATGGCAGGAAATTAAGAAATGGTAACGGGTGGTGCTGAATGACTTAGCTCTACGTCACTATCCTGGCCAGGCAGCTGGGATGATGTCTTATGATGTCAAACCACTGCCTTATTCTTCATCATAGTCCACAATGTAACAGGTCAACAATGATAACATAACATGGTAAAAAGATAAAAAAACTTTAATTTTTTTAATTAACTTTAAATTCCACAAACAATGCTGGCACATAAAAAAATGTATAATCCCTTTATCATAGTGAAGCTGGTGAGATTTTAAACATTCCAACTGGCCACTTTTCTGTAAGAAATACCACAGCCTCAAGATGGCTTATAATATGTCAATGCCAAATCTAACAGGAGATAAGAGATTGGCTTGTAAGCTCTCCGGATGGGTATCTACATCTCCCTCACCGATGAGAGCCCACCCACAGGCTGTCAACACAGCAGGAAGCAGCTGCATGGCATGGCGAACACCAGCGGGGAATGCCCCTGCTGAAAATATCTCACATATGCTTATCTGGTTCAGTGCCATTGATCCAAGACTGTAGGGCTTTAGAAATGTAACTAGTAATGTGTGCTGGTAATATGCTGAAGTATGGATGAAGTAAAATGAATGATATTGTTGAAAGTGATAGGTGACAGTTAACTCTGTGTTTTATCAATATAGGTGGATGTTACAGGAGATAATTTGTGCTTCCTAGCACATACATAACAACATGTACAGTCATTGATTCATTATAGCAATACAAATACAGCAATTCCTCATCAACTGGCACTGCTACTATTTCTGGCTTTCAAAACTCACTATCCAGCCCTTTCTGGAGAAAAAACTCCACTCTCATTGATATTTGAAGTTTTACCTATCTGCTCTCACTTTGTCACGCCACTCACAAAGTCTAAAAAGCCTTCATCTTGAGCAAAAAATGTAACAAAAACAAAGCAGTGCTAAGGCTGGATGATGAAAATGCAACTTTGATTACGAGGGTCTATATTGGCACAAACACTAATGAAAATGAGGGATGGGGTCTGCGTTTGTGTAAGAGGAGTCAAGTTCTTTACCTGTTGTTGCAGGTCTTATTGATTGACATCAATAAGACGAATAAGATGAAATGTTATCAATAAAGAGCAGATAACAGCCCTTAATGTTTTAGCAAATCTGTGTTCATTACACTACAAAGATTACTGTTCATAGCTACGCATGCACTTTTACTTAGGCATGTCCTCAACAACAGAAAGGTGCCATGATTAAAACACAATCATGAATATGATATCAGCTGATTTATAAGTAAGACTGTTGGCAGCTTTTGAAGCCTTAGGTCAAACTAATGATATTAGTAATGGAATAGTTTATATTCTTCTGGTTAACATGACACTTACAGCCTCAGAAAAACCCCGGTGGAGCATTCTAATTCATTGCTCATGCTTTGACCATCCTAATCAATTAAAAGGAATGTAATCAAATTAGAGTTGACAGTATGCTTTGCCTAAATTGACTATGTGCTCATTAAAAGCAGTTGCCTTTTTGGGTTTCCTGGAGTCCATGCTCTTTAAGCTCAGATGTGTGCAGAGTGCAAGATCCATTACCTTCGAAAGAGGAAGGGAAACTAGGATACTAATGAGATTCCCTCCTTGTGCAAAGCACACTGCCAGCGTGACGTTCGAGAATGATTCAGACATTTCTGTGGTCATCAGTGTGGTCGTCGCATTCATCACTGTCCTCCATTAAGTTCATTGGGACATTTTCCGACTCCTCTCGCACAATATAATTACCAGTGTCAAATGGGTGGAGCAGGGAGAGCTTTTCTACAGGCACTAGGGGGACAGGGTTGAATGGAGAGAGTACTTCCATTCACTTCCTGACTTATGCTAGCCTTCGCTGGTGGAAAGGTTAGAACTTGTTACACACCCTGCACCCTGAAACTTGCAAATGCACACACAAAAACACACACAATAAAAAGACAATCACATACCAAGGCACAGTGACATACATACACACGAACCCACTTACTCACCTGGAGGTCAAAGAACTTGCTGTAGCGTCTGTAAATGATTTCTGTACTGCCATCGCTCCAGGACACTTTGATGATGTAAACCTGAAAAAACAAAAGGCAAAACTAAGTGGAACGTTTAAACTGACAAACAACCATTAGTGTCAACTACTTCATAATCTCAACGCCCTGGGGCATCACTCCTGACTCATGGTGCCAGTGAGAGGAAAGGCAGACAGCACGCTTGTCATGCAACATCGGGCAGCAGACACTGTCATCATCCATTCACATGAACACAATAAGGAATATCCGGTTATTTCATTTCCCAGTCCATTTGCATCACTTCCTATTGAAGAGGAAGTCATTATCCTGTATATACAGTAGATGCAGCAGATTTGACAATGCTGTCTTTTAAATATTGCAGCTCTTTGAGAAACATTGTTGTGGCAGCTATTGTCATAATGACCTGAGCAGCAAAAGCAGCCAAATGGAAAAATTTGTTTCTACCACACTCTCTCACTCACATGTATTTTATATTTCTTCAGTGTGATTTGTATTTATGTGTGTGAAATAAACACATAAACATCAGTTCATGAGTTTGATGTGAAGCTTTCAATATCATACTTAAAATGTATGCAGAGAACACAATTAGAATACAGATAACTTGTTGTTGCCTTTGTGGCACTAAATAAAAGAAAATGACCTATTGTACATGTACAACTGCAAATTCCATTAGCCTCGTATTAACAACAGTGAAACAGCACATAGCATCCAACCAAAAGCATCTAGCCTAATAATTGCAGTCTACAGACAACATACACAATTCTTTATTTTGTTCTCTAAAGAAGAAGAGGCAGGGTGGTGATTGGAAACTCCCTGGTGGCTCGCTGTGTCTGGCTGAATGCTGTTGGCCCAACTCCCAGACCTTCTCTGGCCTCGCGCTCTCTTTCAGGGTACTACAGTCAGATATGGCTATGGATGGACCAACTACAGGAGCAATGTATATCAGCAGGAAGGCTGTCTTCATTAAATAAAAACAGTTACCAATGGAAGGTCATCTATACAATAACATGAGCATAGTGACTATTTTCAGAGTATTGTCTGTGGCCAACGACTATGTGCTAAACTCTCAACAATTAAGAGGAATAACCATTGTAGTCAAAAGGTCTTTTCCTTGCTAGTCTATACCTACAATGGCAAATGAGGCTGAAACCATAGCTCTGAGGAAAAAAAGAAAGGCTATAACTTTAGCTATAAAAAGCTGCAATTAAACACTAATCCTGGCAATAAAATGCTGTCATATCTGTAAGTCTCTTAGGAATGTGATTTTTCAGGTGTTTTTTTCTGTCTTCAGGAAAGGTTCAACTCTGATGAGCAGAAGAGCTATAAGCTGCTTTTTGTACACTTGACCACACCCCCAGCGTTCTGGAAGATTTGCAGTATCCAGCCTGCATACAGAGTGAGTACCAGAGGCACAAAACAACATGGGCTGCACCAGGGAGCAAACAGACAGATGGAGAGGACACAGGACCTCGAGAACTCTATGTCCTTGACCACTAACACTCACAGCGGTATAGGGTCCGTTGGTCCTTCAACCCAGGCATCATTTATTACACATGATTGGATGCAAACCAACATGCACACGAGCGCACACACAGGCACACACCATGTACACGGAACTAACACGGACACCTGCTAAGGCCTTGGCAGTGGCTCTCACTGTTGGCCCTCTAGATCATATGATGTCATATGTGTTTTGTTGTGCTTTGATTCTGTGCACTTGTGCAGACAAATTTGCCCACATGTACGCCCCAGAATGATGAAAGTTCCATTGTTTAAAAATTGCAGAAAAATGAGCAATGGGTCTTTGTCCTTTTTGACATTTTTGTCTCCCACGCAACATTGCAGTACCAGTGGGGAATGATTGTTGAAATAGTAAAAAATATCCACACATTGATTCTTCTTCTCCTGCCCCCACATACAGTAATGGGAGTGGAACAGATTCCCTGAACTGGCCCAGATAGTACATGCCAATAGAGAGACACTGTTAATGAGATAATCCTAGCATTATCACCAGACATCAGGACATATTTAGCACTCGTAGCAGCTTTGCTTATTTGATGACTTGCATGTACTCGCATGATCCTAGCAATTTTTGGGTAGTACCTTCATCGTTGAATGCCCTTATTGTAATTTGCTTTGAATAAAAGCATCAGCTAAATGAATGAAATGTAATATTATCACTTTTAAGGTCTCCATCAACTTAACACTGCAGAACTAGAGCTGTCCTGTGTCTAATTATCAGTAAATGTGGCTAAAAGTAGGGCTGGGTACAGAATTCAATACTTTTTAGGCACCGACCGAATTGCCTCTAAAAGTATCGAGTATAGAAAAATGCCTCATCATTCAATACCAAATTTCAATACCCAAGGAGTAAACCTCATCAGTGTCAGTGATGCAGCATGCTTCTACCAAGATCTAATAATGTTGGTGACTGGCTGTCTAACGTTACATGTTGTAGAGGCAGGAAAGAAAAAAAATGTACGTAACACACAGAGATGGGGCTCACGTAGTAGGAACTGACAAATAAATAAAAAGTATTGTTTAGGAACCGGTTTCGAAGTCACGGTATTGGTATCGGTACCGAACATTTTTAAATGATACCCAACCCTACCTAAAAGACCTGTCCAATTAAAGTAAAGCCCTAACAGAGGCATAAATGAAAACATAGTACAATGTACTCTGTGCCCTGCATTTGGCCGTGTAATTCCCGACTATTGATGACTTTTAAAACAAACATATTATAATAAAAAACTGAAGAAAAAAAACCCGATAAATACCACATGACATATGGTCTGTACTGTTTAGGTGGTTCCTTTGTTCAAACATTGCCTGGTGTTCACTGGGATAACTTTAGAAACTGTTAGTCATACTTCCTGGTTACCAGTGCCTGTAGGTATGGGGGGGGGGTTTCTGAGTAAATTGGAGAACCTGAGGCATGACAAAACTGGGATGCTCAATTTGAAATGTTGGGGATTAGTCTAGATGTTTTGTAGACTGGATTGACTTGCCTATTAAAATGTTTTCTGATGGCATACACGTGGCACCAGCAGGCATATGAGAAGCACTAGAAATGATGGTTAGACTGCAGTCTGGTAGAATTAGTACAATGCCTATATTCATATACTGAATAGCTGATAGTTGAATGTATGACGACCCAGAGGGGGTCATAGTTCACATGAGCCAGATCCATTTAAAATGCGCAAAACAACAATACTAACTGAAATTCCTCTGCGTTAAGGACACGAGTTGCAAAATCTCAGACCCAAACAAAGAACTAATAAACCCAGCAGTATTCCCTCCACTCTGATTGAATAGTAAGATAATGTCAGCCTGAAAAACACTCAGGAACAACTTAAAACGAGACTTTGTTACTATTTAAGGCTGCCAAACGTCACTGTATGTTGTCTTAATTTCACTGTATAGGCTGTTGGGATCTAATACATTGGTTTGTCAACTGATTGTGGTGCTAACAGTCTTCATTATAAAAACCTGATTGGTCTAAGAGTCTGAACAGTCCCTTTTCGGCTGGCTTGGTAAACTGTAATCTGATACTCTCTTTGTTTTTACTTTACCCGACAGGAAAGGGTGAAGCGCTGCAAAATATCCTCGATCTGTTGCTCACTTTAAGCAGCAAAGGCGGTGTTGTTGTGATAATTAAATTAGGCTTACGTAGTGTTTGTTCGGATTTCTTCGTTTCTGGACATCTTGCACTGTCACTTCTTGCACGGTGCGCCGTGGCATGATGTCTTCTTCTTTACGCCTCCGTTACAAAGAAAAACAGAATTCCCGGTTGGGTTTTTACGAGCGATCAAACCCGGTTGAGAAAGTTTGCACGGCGGCGCTTCTTTGTCATCCGCGCCGCTCAGATCCGTGACCTCTGAATGCAACAAATGCTATTTTCCGTAAAGCTGTCTACGTCAAATTTCCTGTCCAACAATCAGCCGCTCGGAAGCCAGAAGTTAAAGTCGGTCGGTTCTTCGCCCCCCCCCCCCCCCCCCCTTCTTGTGCCTTGTACCGTCCCGCTGACGGCTCCAACCAAACTCCCAGCCTATCCCAGCTCGCCCACTCCCATTTGATCAACTGTGCTCAAGCGTCAGAGCAGACCACAGGCTGCAGGATCACTCAGCCACAGGTTCAATCCATGCACTTAAAGCTGTATCAACGTTACTGGGTGTGAACATTATGATCCACATGTAGCAAACACTCTTAATGTCAATAATCCACAGATTTAAAAATGGGAGTGGAGAGTGAAGTAGGCTATTTTAGACTGAATAGAACATTATTATTACATAGCTTTGAGGCAGCACTCAAACGCAGTATTATGCTCAAGGGCACTTAAGCAAAGCATATGTGTTGCACTCTTCTTACCTTATATTCTCATTATATCTCTATACTGCAGCCTAATTTTCCCATAGTTATTTCGGTCTACTCTGTAGCTATGACATCTATTGCATTCTTAAGGAGCACATCACTTTTTTTTGCCAGGTGTCCAGTGTAGTGATAGCCTACATTTTGATACATCCTTTGAGTCGCTTGGACACATTACATGAAAGTTATTGAGAAAACATCATGAATTTTTCAAAGAAATAGTAATATAAAATAGAATAATTTCATCAAATATTTGTCGATTTGAAAATGTCTGAAAGGAAACAACATACAGCTAGGCTATGTTCCAAACTTCACGATAACTGGATAAACATGTATTATAGGTAGTTATGGGAATTATGGCTAATTTTGAAATTTGCTCACATGCGCACTTGTAGTTGCACTATTGCTTGTGCATATGGAAAGCAACATGATCTGCTTTTCAACCTAAATGACTCACTGAGACTGCAACCCATGATATCATTACGTGTGTATGCGGTTAATGTCTCTCAGTTATGAGATGATTAAAGCTGGGATGGGTTAAACTGGAAATGTGCTAATTAGGTTCCAGAAAAGTGCTTTGTAAGTATAAAGTTGACATTTTTTCCTACCTATTAATATCCCAGTGTTATGCTGGACTTTGTTGTTTAAGATTTAACTGCAATTGTTTTGTAAGTCACTAAAAAAATGTTAAGTCGATACTTTCAATATTTATAGGTTTTAAAAAGACCAATAACCAAGTTTGAGATTTGACTGACAGTTTTGTTGCAAAACAGCCCCATCTTTTGGTGTGTTGTACTCATTACATTAATACTGTATATGTGGCAGTTCTACCCTATCTGCAAAAGCACAGCCCTCGCTATATAATGACAGCAGATTGATATAAAATGATGGCTGCATTACGAAGAAAATGTCAGGAGTCAAAATTATCATAGCAAGTTCTAATTATTGAGAAAATTGAACAATTTATTTTTTTATGACAAGTCATGACATCATGTGACTCTCCAAACCATTTTAATCAAAAGCAAACATGAAAGTAAAGATGTACTGCATCATTCAAATATAAAGAGGTTACGTCAAAGGGGTTATATGAGTCCATGTTGAGGAATGGAAGTTTTTTTTTTCTTCTGAACTTTATAAAAATAAACATGACATTTAGTGGAAAAATGCTAATACCAAAATATCCCCCAAAAATCAGGCATTGCATCATAGGCCATATTTTAAATGTGATATAAAAGTGTGATAACTGTTGAATAAAAAAATTTGAATGAGTATAGGGCATTATAAAATGTCACAAAGGTAAAGACTCAGACGTCATATAAAAGATGAGAGGATATAGGTCATATGAAAGGTGAAGGGTCAGTGCCGTCACACATTTGCAGCTCCAGGTGTGATGTGATGCCGGAGAAGCGATCCTGCAGTGGCAACAGATAGCCCAAGGCTTCTCCCTGAACCACTGGGCCCATGTAACGGTAAGGACGGATGTTGAAGATCTTCACACAGTGCACTGGATAAGATAAAAACAAAAAAATATAGTCACAATCACTGCCTTGCTATCTCCAGCTTGGACGTGTTGAAAAGTTGTTTTTTATGTGCATACACTTTTACTTCAACAATTTTAGTATATAAATGACATTTCCAATGTAATAGAAAGAGATGGTGCTAAAGCCAAAAGTGACTTAATTCAGCTTACTGACACAATTAAGAATATAATATATATATATATATATATATATATGTGTGTGTGTGTGTGTACCAGTGAAGACAGGTTGATGTTTCTCTTACTTTACCTTTATGGGGTACATTTGTATGAAATGAGTTGAAAGAACGTCTACATAAAAAGCTTTTTAACTCCATGTCTAAAATAGGCATAGGAATCAATGGCTGATCAATAATTAAAAATTATAATAATAAGAGAAAAGTAAAGGACTTTCCCCTTAAAATGTGGCATCCCTTTACCTTGAACAACTGCTTCTTAATAGCTATAAATCTCCCATGCACTGTATACTCTTTGTGCAAATGTATAACATACTGTACATGTGTCGATAAACATGTTCTTAGGCCACCCAACAAATTTGAAATGTGGAGATAGCTGGCTCATAATTGCTCATTTATAAATTAAAATGGATTAACGCAGACTCAGGTCTGACCATCTCCCTTTCATCAGTCTGCAGTCAAAAACAAGCAGGCTGCCAACTCAGAAACAAGCAACCTAAAACATGGACTGCAACCAGGCTAGTCTGCAGCGCAACATCATCATTAAAACCTACAAGCTCCTAATGATCAGTGTTTCAGCATTAATGTGGGTATCATGGCGAGGTAATGTGTCTCTGTGATGTCTAATCATGTCTGTGCTTTACCCTGAGATGAAAGGAGCTGACAGTGTTCTTCTGATAATACAGTTCAATTAGAGGTAGAGGCAGAATGATGACTAATGATGTTTACTCATCACTCCAGCGCCTTATCAGCTCAGGATGCTCTCAAAATACACACACGCTCACATATACACAGGCACAAATATACTTTACATTGCAAAGGCATGTGTGCACTCTTCTGCCAGGCTCCATCGACACAAACACACAAACACTGATGCACTGCTTTGTTCTGTAATGATGGGTTATAGTGGGGGTCATTACTCATGAACAGCCTTTGATGGGGTTTGACATGCATCTGGGTCCTGGTGTTAATGGCAACCAAGAGTTCAATGGAGTCTCAGCCCCTTCTCTCCAACACCTTGACTAATCCCTCTAAATCACTCCTTATTTTCATCCCCACCTAACGCCTCCACCATAATAAACTAACATTGCTCTTGCCCTAGCCATGGTCCCATACACTATAGATCATAGGAATTTACTTGCAGAGGTAACAGTAAAGGGATTACTGTGGTTTAATAAAACCTATTTTTTTTTCATTATTTTCTATTATAGCAAATATCAGGATGACTTCTAAAAGTATTTCCAGAAAACAGAGCGGATGTGCCCAGCGATTGTTAGTCACGCTAGTAGGCACTGGCGGTCACCCAGTTGGTTGGTCCACCTCTTTCAGTTGGCGCTCCTGACTTTTCATCAAGTAGCATCATGGGTTTTCTAACAGTTTGGTTTTCTTTACTATGAGCATTATAGCCAAACAGAACTAATGTGGCTGTACACTCCTTAGTCTTGTTGATTTATTATACAGTCATCATTAAGTTTGTAGAATAAGCTGTTTACTTTTCTTTTACTTAGTAGACCGATGCACTCAAAAGTCTTGACTTTAACATGTTGGTGGATATTATATCTGAAATATATTTGAACAGTTTTAAAGACTGGATCTTATCATTTTAAATGGTTATTAATAATCTCCAGAAATGTATTTCCCTTGCTGCACTCACTTTCAAGTACTGCATTGACATCTTGTCCTTCTTACCATCATTGACAAGTTTGACCCCATCAAACTGATTCCCAGCGGGTTCTTTCCGACTCACTGGACCTGCCAAAGAGCCTGAGAATGGAGCGCTGACAATGCCATAGTCATCACACACCAGGTCCACTGCTTTATGTAGGTAATTACCTCTGTAAGAGGAGCAACAGGAAAGATTGGAATTACACAGATATCGTAAAAGGCCTGTTTCAATTAGTCATATTTCAAGGAAGGAACTTCTTGTCTGTCTATGGATGCAGTAGCCTACATGTCTACATGCCAGAGAAAGCTGGACTAATCACCTATAAAACTTTGGTCTCTCTTGTCATGTTAATATAGACATTTGGTTGTGAGTGAGTTGTGCCCTGAAATGACATCACCCCTTGAATGATTACTAAAATGAAATAATATATTTTCTCTCTTTGATGTGGACCTTTGTCATGTCTAGATAGGTTGACATCATAGACAGGTTGACCACGCAGAAGGAAATGTCAGAAGCCACATAGTGAACAGTTTGAGAGAATATGCAACACCAGAGGTGCTGCATTATCAACCCATCTGCACTTGGAAGCTCTCATGTTGCAGCATTAACAATCTTTTGAGGATTAAAAATTAGATCAGGACCTGTTGGAGTTGAAAGCTCCACAGCCATGCGCATCGCACGCCCTCACTCTGTTGTTGTGGTGACCAGCACAAAGGACACTCCAGGCTGCAACTACAGAGAAAGGTAAAAAGTCCAATACTGTTCTTCTCCAAATACACCATATTTAAAGGTTGCTGCATTTCATTCCAAAAGGCCAAGCATAAAAATATATTTAAACATCTGAGACACCTCATGTTCTATTCATGTGGAAATAAGGCCAATTACAGCAGAAAGTCACTATTCAATGCCATTTATTCATGTCCTTTACATCACTGGTGTGTCAAACATTGATACAGCCTCACACCCACTATGACACATGTTCATGACTCAGACAGGAAAAAACAGTACACAACCCTTTTAATCCCTACTTGGCAAACAAATAGCAGTGTGTTTTTGTGAAAGAAGTGTCTGAAGTAGCCAATTATAACCTAGTGTTAGCGTTTGTGATCTATGCATATGTGGTATGTGTTTGCAGTCACGTGTAACTATACCTGGCATACAACACTGCCGCGTCTGGGCCCCTGAACACTTGTCCTTTAGGTATCTGCCTTGGCAGATGTATCGGCCAGACTGGCAGATGCCTCCCATTCTGGTGCAGGTAATGTCACTTTTTGGTCCCATGGAAACTCTCTTACTTCCTGTCTTCTTGACCTTTTTCCTTGGAGCCGCTGCTTTATGTCTCCCGTCATTTGTCGTTGTGTAATTTCTCGTCACCTTGATGTTACTCTCAGCATTCTTGTCAGGGCTTCGGAATTCTTCGCTCTTCCTCTTTTCATGTTCTAAAGCACAACTTAACAGGACATCTTAAGGAGAGATAAAAGGTATACTCAGCAAGTTAAGGAGGAAGGATTAAAAATGAGAATATGACAACTTTCTTAACGATTACATCAAACTATTTTGTGTTGTTGTCGTTAAGCTTGCTGATCTGGCAGAAAGTCACCGGCGGTTCGGGATCAGATCATGGGGATCAGACCTCCGGTTCTGGGTCTAATGTTATAATGTTTGCTGCTGCCGCTGCAGCTAGCTAGCAGCTAGCCACCAGCCCTATGACCTGGGTCCCTGGTTCGCTCTATGTTCGCTCCCCGGTGCTGACTGACTCTGGTCCGTCTGCAGAGCTAGCATTACCCGCTCTAGCTGAGCTGGGAATCAGACGACTATGCTGCGCTCGTGTTTTATTCATATTTTCTTTTCTTTGCAGAATATGAAAGAAAAAGGCATTTTTTAATTTCTGTTTTCTAGTGATTTAATTTTTTGTTATATGAAATAGGAAATGAAAATCGAAGCATGTTTAAAATGTTCACATTCCCTTTTGACAAGGAAAAGGAAAAAAACGCCTTGTATTTCAATTTTAAATGTTGTATTTTAAAACGAAAATCAAATAGCCATTCGTTTTGTGTGTTTTAATATCTGTTAATGAAATGAAAATCGAATGACCAAAACATACACTGACCGGATTTCCTGAGGATGGATAACAAGGATCTGCACACACAAGAATACAAAAATAAACATGTTACACTCTTTCCAATACTCCTTTTTATTTTTATAGTCTATATTGTTTTCACACTTCACTGGGACATTGCTGCAAATACAATTGCTTATCAGCAAGGCAAGAAGGCATGAGATGGGAGGCTCCAGGTTGCAGCCATAGAATCAATTTTTTTGTTTGCCTATTATCTGCATTTATTTTATAGACAGACATATATTTTTAAGTATTTTATTAATCAGTATGATAGTCTGCATTTATCTTATAGACATATATTTTTAAAGTATTTTATTCATTTGTATGATTGCCGTTACTGTTTAGTTAAAAAAACACCAAATATATCAAGTATTTTATTCATTAGCACGATAGTCTGCATTTATCTTACTGTTTAGTTAAAAAACAACAATATATATTTTAAAGTATTTCATTCATTAGCATGATAGTCGACGCAAGCTTTTACTTTGAAAAGTAGAACCTCGGGGAAGCTTTTACTTTGAAAAGTAAGAGAGATATTTTTTTAATATTTTAAAGTATTTCATTCCAGACGCGAGCTTTTATTTTGAAAAGTAGAAGCTCGGGGACGGCACCAGGCGGGATGGCATGAGACGGGATGGCATGACACGGGAAGCTCCAGGCTGTAGCCATACAGTCTTGTCATAATATGACTAGCTAGACTAACGTTCTCTTAATACATCCATGGACTATAATAACTGTCACCATTGCTCATTTTATAAAGGCCTCCACAAGAAAACGTGTCTTTGTTTACATTGTATAATGTGCTGTTGGATTGCTTTTTATTTTGCAATTCTGTCTGCCATCGGACATGATTGCAGCGCACTAGCTGGCAGAGCTAACATTAGCTCTGCTAACTAGCTAACATTGGCAGTCAAACAAACATCAATGATCCAATGTCTTTTTGATAATCTATACGTTTTTCTTGCAGTAGCCTTTCTACAATAAGCCATGCTAAAAGTTACTATAATCCGTTCAAGGAGTTGATAAGCAGACGGATTAGCTAGCTAGTTGATAAGTTGTCTACTTCCACTTTATAACAGATAACCGTAGCAGCTAACGTTAACGTAACGTAGCTGCATTAGCAATGTTTAACGTTAGCAATATATCTTGTGTAGAATCCAGGACCGGCAGAGCAGAGGGAAGTGTCAGGGAGCAGAGACAAACTATTTAGCTAGATGAAGTGAGCTGGTTTGACCATTGAGATGGGATATGCTCGCTTAGCTTCACCACAGTGAGTGAAGTCGTGTGTGGCCGTGCACTAGAGGTCGAGGGGTGTGGCGATGACATCATCTATACGGACGTATTCGTATTCGCCATCCAAACGAAGCAAAAAGAGAGCCGCTAACGATTTTTTTCACCCTGGGACCCGGTTTCGGTTTTGCATCAAAAAGCGTCTCTCTGGCCCCTTAGTGTATGTATCTAATTTACACACATCTATCTACCTACTTACCTATTTATTAGTAATAATCATAAGTAATTTTAAATAGTGAGTGTTGAGGTGGGTTATATAGTTAAGTTGATTCACTTTAGGGCTCAAAAACCGAACCACAACAAAAACTGAATTACTAGTCCCCAAAACGTCCTCATGCTGAAGCAGATTTGATACATTTCTAAGTCATATGACAATGCTGATTGCTTTGAAAATGCCATTAAAACCCTGTGATATGATAAAGAAAGCTAAAAAGCACACCCTCTAGACATCAACAACAGACAGACTTCAATGAAAAATCTTTAATGAGTTCCTGGAACTTGCTTTTGATCATCTCCAAGAAATACTTTTGTAGAGGTTATTCTTAAACATTTTAACAGTCTTTTGGTCTTAGCTCACTGCCTGGACACACTTGTTAGGAACTGTGTTTCTTGTCAATATAGACAGACAGAGTCATAGTTCAGTTATTCATAGTGTGTTTTCATTCTGATAGAATACTAATAACCCTGCCCAGACATGAGTCTTTGATCTTCATTAACTCTATTAATCTCAGAGGCACAGAAAGTATTTCAATCACGCTGCCCTGGCACAGGAACACATGCTGGGCTCAGTGATTGAAAGAAGCTGCTTATCAGAAGGCCTTAATGACTGAGAGACAGTCGGGCCGGATAGCTGGCTGTGGCATAGAAAAGTAATTTTCCTCAGCATGTGAACTAAAATTAGAAATGGCAAAAATGTTGTGACAAAAATGTAAGTGTGCCTGTTGCCTGAGTAACATTACCTTGGAGTAAGACTTGAATGGTGTTTTGCTAAATGGTTGTTAGTGCATAGCTAGGTGGTTACTATATTATGGGGCTGCTAGGGTGCTACTTTATCACTGTTTGGGTAGGTTGTTAGGGTGTCGTCATGTTCCTGCAATGTGGCGAATTTGATGTTCTTAGTGTCTGCAAGTTTTGGCTAAATGGTTGCTATGGTGTTTGGCGTGGTTATTAGGGCATTTTGAGGCACACCCACTAAATTCAAACCAGTCTCACTCCTTTAAGCCCAACTCCTTTCTCTGTCACCAAGACTACATGTGATATTTTCTTATGCTATTGTGTGTATAGCTAGTGTGCTTGCCAGGCAACACACAACTCTATGTCTCGTACTTAATGAGTGTGCTCAATATGGCAAAACACAGCCAAAATATGTATATTTATTATTGTTCCATCTTGATTTGACCAGAAACTCCTTCACACGTGTTTCTGTGCCACCAAAACTTGTACAGCAAAAACATGCACATCATTTAAGACAGATACAGTTAACCTTTAAAGTTACAAAACAAGGGATATCCAGTCAAAGAGTATCAACAGTTAATCTGAATGGATTAAAGCAAACAGAGACAGATATAATTATCAGTTCTGATTGGCTGGCATGTGTCCATTAATGCCACATAGGCTACAGATTTCTGGGTACCTCTAATAGAACTGCAGAGTGAGAATTGTGTCCACTGTGTGTCATGAAATGTATCTATGCAACAAGATGGTTGTCTCATTGTCATGTTGCTCAACAGTCCCTCTGATTTAGAGTGTGCCTGAAGCTTTGCAGCTAGATGCAATTATGTAATGTTGCATTAAGCATTCAATCATGCTTTAAATGTCTCATCCACTTGCGCCAACACACATTCACTCCAGCAACAGGCCTGAAAACCCCCCGAGGTTTATATTTACAGGAGTTTACAGTCTCCTAATAGGGTTCGGTTCATGGTAATCTCCAGGGGCAGGCAGATATTTATACACCATTCATTGTTTCTGTAACAGGAATCTTATTAGTGAACACTGGAATGGCAAATTGCTGTGTGTGTTTGTATGTGTGCCCACAAATGCATGTTTGTGCCTGTGCATGTGTCTCTATGTGTGTGCGGTCAATTTACAGGTAATGAAGTAATTTTACATAAATACTCCGAGCATACTGTACATGTTACGATGCATGTTAAAACTTGTACATTTTGCATACAGTAGGCTACTTACAGCATACTAGCAGAGTTGCAATGAGACAGACCCTCACCAGCAGTCCCATAATCAGGTCAGAATTCAAAAATCTGAAGAATGATGATAAAAAACAGAAGACTTAGGCAGGTAATTGCGTCATTCTCATATAAAGCAGCAGCCTAATATGCAGATTAGGGTTATTTATACATGCAAATTTCACCCTAAAATTGAAATATGGATTCTTGCACAGACTCAGTTTATACAGTAGTAAATCTGTCTCAAATCTTAAGTGTCAATCAAAGCATATCGAATACCGATATCTGACTGAATACTGCTCAGACTTTCTGGAGAGAGAAAATTTAACTATAAGTACAAGACTTACGGAGAAGTTGTAGTGTGGCCGCCGCTGGCACAGTAGGTAGGCACACAAAGCAGGGACTGTTGAAAAACCAGCCCGCTGTGGAAGCTGTAGTCCCTGGGTCCACTGGACGTTCCCCCACTGTCAATATTGATATTGGCCTTTAGAAAACACACCCATTTACTTGCTGGAAAAGGCTCATTTTATTGACTTTTTGTCACTATACTGAAAGTTACACAGGGCTAGTTATTGGCCTCTGAGAAAAAGCAGCTGGAAGTGAGGCCTGAACAAATATCCATCTGAAATGAGTTATTACCAACTGAGCAAAGGCATTGACGAATTTCATTTAAATCTGTTTTCTTTACTTTGTAAAATTTTTCACAGCACAAAAATAAATTATTATGCACTATCACAGCCTCATATGTCATATTATTGATTTGCTTTGCTTCAGTAAGTCTCAATCACATGTCACATGTCTTTGTAAGAAAGTAAATTATATTGCAGAAACTGTGCTGACTCTTAAGCTGAATCCCATTTCTCTGTCTTACCCCTACCCCTTAGTTTACCCCTAGCCCTTGGCCCTCGAAAATGAGGGGTAAGGGGTAGGGGTGAAAACATACCCCTATGAAATGAGACGCCACTTGGTTACATCATCATACATACTTAGGTCTGTTTGCAATAAATATTTGTATACACACTGCATGGTGTGTTGTATATCTGTTTCATTTATCACTATTTTGAATGTCATTGATGTTCAGAAACACTTTCTTTGTTAACAAAAGCTGTCTTTATTGCCCAATAAAGTAAACATTATTACAACTATTAGAACCATAACTTACATGCCACACACATATAAAAAAGGCACTCAAATGTATAAAACTAAAAAAAGACACACAAGACCACAAACAAACAAAAAACTACAGCTATTCTGAAATTCCAGACCCCAGTCTGATGCCTGTTGGCCAGTAACCTTTCCCTCCATACCCCATTTCTTTCATTAGTGTCCTGTTTCATAACCAACAACAATGTACAGGTGCATGAACAGGAATGAATTACACATGTTTCCAATAATACAGTACCAATACAATAATGAATGGCTACAACAGTCCCGCAGAAACTTCTGCTTGTTTTCAGCCCAGAAAGTGGATCAGCTGCTGGGTTTCCTCCGGCGTCCCTGTGTGATACAGGACGGTATATGTAAAGCACATATCGATGTCTCCAAAGCAAGTAGTGTTATACACTGATATCAAACAGAATTCGCTGCTAATGGAGTTTAGTTAACACTGTAGACATGGAGTTCATTCAAGGCAGAGAAATGCGGGACTGTTGTGCAAATAAGCAATGTAGCTAACATTAACGTTAAACTTAGCGTTAGCATAGCAAGCTAGCGATTTTTAAAAACGTTTGAATTACAAATATGGTTGCAAATATATATGTACAGGACTGTGTAGAGCACAAAACAAGATCATCGTAATTTTTAAATCAATTCTTTAAGCCGAAAATACTTACATTTAGGGATCTCTCTGGTCGACCGGGGAGCCATGTTCCTTGTTGCGCAATGAATCTGGATACCCCTTGCTGTACAAGTAAGCTTGCGTCCTTACTTGGCGTTAAGGAGTATATAGCCCTTCCCCTTAGCCCTACCCCTCGACCAAAATGAGTATTGGGACAGCACTACTTTCACGGGAGCGCGCAAAACTAAGAGAGAAATGAGACGCAGCCTTATTTAGTTTATTGGATTATTTATATACTTTTAGTTCAGTGTAAATTATGTAGAATAATCACCAGGTAATGCAAAATTATGATGTTTATAATATTAGATGGACATCTTATTACAGTTTCTCAAGTTATTATATTGCAACCCTGTCTCCTAGAAATTATAAATTGTACCTATTTGTTTCACCAATTACATTGTGGTGGGAAATGTAATTACTGCCTGGATTATGTTCACAGACATATCAGGCAGTTGGTACAATGTCAACTGCTGCAAAGCTGCAATCCGGAATTATGTAACCATTCTTTGAGTTTTTACAAATGTTATATTTTCACTGCAGCAACTGTACAGTAAACATGCAATAAAGACTGTGACTGCTTTTATGACACCCTTTTATATAAACCAATTAGTATTTGCAGTGCAGTGAGCAGGCATAAGACTGTTGTGTCAAGCTTTACCGCTGCATGGCCTCACGCTGTCAGATCCTGGCTTCTCCCCCTTAACGAGACAAAAGAAATCATTATTCTCCATGCATGAGCCTGGCATCTATTAAGAGATAATTAGCTTTCAGGCCTCACACAATGCGATGTAAGTCAATCAATGGTATGAATTTTGAGTGCACAGTAGATATACATGTACACATGCAGTAAAGCACGCAGGTGTAGGGTATTTAAGAGTCTGCTTTGTGCAGTTGGCATATATGTAGTGAAAGCCAAATACAGAAAATCAGATTTCTTCAAGGTTATGTGTATGGTAATCCAGTTCAAATCTTAAGAGGAAACAATGTGAAGGTAATCCCTTTGAACAAACTAGTCTTATCTGGCATGAGCATAAAGATGATTCATGCATAGTGGAAGTTAGAGATGGTGTGCAACTCAAACAACCCTACTTTTGTTTCTTTTTTTATTAATTTCAGGAATAAAAGTGTTGCTCTATTACCACACCTACACGGAAATAAAGCTCAGAAATGAATGGTTATTTGTATTTGGTTGCTTATTCAAATTGATCTTCATCTGTATGTCCAAGTGTATCTTTCTCTGCTGATGAATTGTGGTGCAGATGAGGTCACTGGAGAATTTAAATGCTTTTATTCTGATTTGGCACTGGTTACTCTCTCTGAATTAGAATGTACTGAGTGTAGGGGAATGGGCTCAATAGTGGCCTGTGGAGAGTTGAGCTTTTTTGCAGCCAGACAGCTTTAATAATCAAATATCTGGCCAGGGAGGATTAAACTGATGGACCATATGGCTTGGAATTTGAAAAGGACGGAGGGAATTAGGGGACGAGGGAGACCAATAAAAGACAAAGAATATGGGGAGAATAATGAGAGATGGAGTAATAGCGCTCAACTGTGAGTGAGTGAGTGAGTGAGTGAGTGAGTAAGTGAGTGAGTGAGTGAGTGAGTGAGTGAGTAAGTGAAAAAGAGGGGCGGAGGAAATGAGGTAGTGAAAAAATAGGCAGAAAAAAAACTTTAAAAAAAAAAGAACGAGAGGGGATAAAAAAAACTAAGATAAAGAAAGCACAGCCAGCCGAAGATGAGAAAAAAGCAGTAGAAGCTCCAGCCAGCCTGCCTGCATCCTAAACACTCTCTGCTCTGGCAGAGGAAAGGCTTGTGTTGACTCTTTGAAAACCCTTTGATAAACATGGCTACTTAAATAGAAACACAAGGCACATTCTTCAAACTCCTAGGAGGATAGGACTGACATTTCACTCCGGCTTCTCTGTCAGTTAGTTCTGGCAATTCAACAAGAGGGAGTAGAGATGCCACAAGTGTTTCCTAGCAACAGTTTGCTGCAAAAACCTAACACCCCCCCCCCATACCCCCCTCCCCATCCTTTAAACTCCCTCCTTCCCTGAGATACGAGTTGCAGCAATGCACCACTTGCCTCAGACCTGAAATACATTCTAATTTTCCTGACTCTCCCCCGCTCTCCCTCCTGTTCCCTTCAGCAAACTGCCAGGCCTGCATCAATGACATTCAGGCCCCTGTCATCTGTGAAAGAAAAAGCACACAGCGAGGCTTTCCCCTGTGAAGGTTGAAGGCACTGTAACTGAGAACTATTGGCAGACAGAATATGGAAAGAACGCAGCGATATTTCACCCTTTTACAAGCTGAGCGGTTACTGGGGATGAGCCTGAATTTTACTCTTTGATTCCATTATTACTGCAAGTCTTTCTGCTGCTCAGGTGAAAGGAGCATCTCACAAAAACAGGCTTGTGAAAAAGCTCTGTGGTCTTTTGATAGATTGGAACTGCTCAGTGGGTCTGAACCAGCTTTCTCAGCCCACTCACACATACTTGGCTCTGTCGATTTGTAAACATATTGGTGGGATTTGGGGACCAGGTGTTTAGCTAGCTTAAGCAGCCAAACACAGTGCCATAGCGCAGGGTATGAACTCTGCAATGCTGGGGGCAGCAGACAGGGGGCACCAAAGTCTAAATAATGCATTCTACTAAAAGCATTTCCATGTCTGCCAAGGGAGGGCTTTCAGAGGACGTTAGTAGATGGACTGAAGTCTGGTCACACGTCTCTGTCTTTCTCCAAGTCTGCAGGGAGCAAAACAACAACATTTAGTCAGAGCATATCCTTTAAAATATACAAATGTTGGTCCATGTTTTTCATCCCTCTCGTGAATTGAACGACAGTACAAGTTAAATGCCGACCTGAGCAACTAGCAGAGAGACAACAAAGCAGAATGTGAGTGGAATCCTAAGGCCCATCAGCCTCAAAGGCATGGGTGAGCATCAAATGAAAGAGACCAGTTACAATGCTATTCCAGAGCATTTCATCTGATATTCTCCAAATGATTTTACACAGCTTGAGTACAAAGGGAGAAGTCATATGACATGAATACTCTTAGTAAATATTTGTTCTCTTATGTTTTTTTCTTCATTTATTATCCTATAATAATGTTGTTTTCTGTAATTGAATGAAAATGAAGTTGGCATTTGGAACAGTTTTTGCAAAAAAGGTAACTGCTGTGTATATTTTGTGTTCAAGCAAGCCATTTGACACTTCAACCTTTTCTTCATGTTGCTTCACAGCCGTCGTTCTGAGAGAATTAATGGAGCCCCTGACACAACAAAGACGGGTGAATGAGAGAAAATATGACTAGTAATACTAGTTCGTTGGAGAGAACGAGGGCGAGAGCGAGGGAGAGCTTAAACTTCAAGGAATGAAGCCTTTGAACTGTGCAGGAGTGGACACACCGACAGTGGTGAATGTGATAGGCCAAGACAATCAATGTCAAGCATGTCACGGACAATCGTGTATGGATCAAAGCGCGGTTTCATGACTGATGGATCAGCGCAGAGGAGAGTGAGAATATCAAACACAGCGGGGAGGGTGGCTAAATCACATCCCCTCACTTTGATGAGGAAGAAGGCAGAGGTACCCAGAGGAAGATGAGGTGGAGCAGGGGAATAAATGAATTAAGAGAGAGCAAAGTCACTGCTGAAGAACATGGTAGTCAACTGTGTTACATTTCCTAGCTCCCTAGCATCTCAAACCAGCTGGGGGGCAAAAAAAATAAATATAGGAGAGCATTTCTTTTTAAACTGCTGCTGTAAAAACAGTTCAGGTTCTTTCCTTTTAATGGAGACTTTATAAGCTGAAGTTTCCCACTTTAGTTTCTTAGCCTGGATAGCCATGCAGGAACGTGTACCACAAAAGCCTCACACATTTCAGCCACACAAGTACAGAATAATGTTGTTGATGTTCAGGATTTATCCAAGGTGTTAGATGTGGCAAGGCCCAGACATAGCAGCTGCTGGATTGATTAGCCTGCAATGTGAGGTTGCATTGATGAGTGAACAACACAGATGTCCCCCGTTATCACATCAAAGATTGTTGTTGCAAGCTCATATAGGAGAAACAGACCTCTGTAAGTCAGGACAATACATTAGAAGTAAGTTCAAAAAGTCTCTCAGTCCTATCTAGCTGTTGCTCTCATCCAGGCAACATCTCATTTAAAGTCTGTTCATTAAGAAGTACCTAATTACACCCACATTATCTATAATTATAGTGTTTTTACATCACACTTCCAAGATAAAACTCCTTCAATGCAGCTTCAATATATAATTAGCCTTCGTAAGCACCTACTACACACATAATGAGAGAGAAATTGATACTAATACACCTGTCTAACAGACAAAGAAGAAGGTACCAACTACAAAGACACAAAATAAACCTTTTCACAGGGATGATTATTGTTTAACTGAATACTACAGGTTGATCCCCAGCTGGGATAATACTCTGCTAAACAGAAAAAGAGAGTGTCCATGTTATGTATCAGTGAAATAAGAATAGCCAAAGAAAGGAGTATGTAAAATGTGCATTTTATGAACAATCAAGGCAGAAAACTGCTTGGGACCCCAACAAATTGAGGGGGGCTTCCAAGGAATGACTGATTTGACTCCACAGTATTGACAGCCACAGCAAAATAGCCTCCCTAAAACTACTGCTGCATTGGCATAAACCTGCAAATCTCCCTAAAATGGCCCCGTTTCACTCTGGTACACCTGCCTACTGTGACTTTCAGTTTGTTTAGAAGCAGAAGCTCTAATCCTGACATGCAAAATGAGGAGTTGTCCTTCCAGCAGCCACAAAAACAAAGAGAAAAAAGTGGAAGAACTGCAGGAAACAGAAACAGCATAGTGCTGCAGGTGGAGCAGCAACTAAGCAGCAACCTTAAGATAAAATGTTTGCAGGTTTTTTTCTTCTTTTACTATGAGACATTTAGCACTGGGTGGTAGCTTGCACTTACAGTATGATAATAGCAAAAAAGTAAGCTAACTTAGCTAGATAAGAATGTATTTTAGCGACCATTTACATAAGGAAATAAATGTTTTCAGACAAAAATGGGACATATAAGCGATATCAGGCTTTGCTTACTCATGGTAATACAGAGTTTCTCCAGCCATATCTTTAGCCATGCAGCATAAATACATTGAACAATAGGCTTGGGAAACCAGCTTGTGCTGTCAAACCTATTGATCTATTTGTTTTTTTAAATGAAAGAATACTCAAATAACTGATTTCAAGAATTCATTGCTAATGTGAAAGTTGATGATTTTTTCTCTTTGGCAGCTAAAATAAATACATTATTAAACATAGTCATTCAGATTTATTCAGAACTATTTAAACAAAACCCACAGCTGTGTTCATTTTATGTCATTTATACAACCCTGGGCTTTTCCCCTTTTTGTTTTGTTCAGAAGCGCCTCGTCAGATGGTCCTCTTTAAACCCTTATCACCTCTGAAGAGATGACAGAGAGAAACAGAGGGACAAAGATCATTTTGCATGGTCACCTGTCAATGACTTGACTGGGCAGTAATCCGTTATCTCAGCAATACTTGGGGATTAAAAATGTCAACAGCTTTGTCTGTCACATCTTTCTCTCACTGTGGGGATACTCAGATTTTTGTTTGGCCAGAAGATGGCAGTAATAATCCACCAGTGGAGGCCACTGAGGCAGGCAGGTGGCACGTTGCAACAGCAGGAATCTCATAGGTTAATTACGTAGCACTCTCATGCCAGGGAATGTGATCATTCAAACAGTATCTAACTGGATAGAAGCACAGAGAGAGATCAGGAGAGAGAGATAAAAAGAAAATGTGTGTGAGAGAGGAGGCAAGTAGAGAAAAAAGAGAAATTGTTTGTTTTGCTTGCTAATAATTGTGTCACAGTGTTTGCTTGCTAATAATCTACACACATCATCTCAAAGTGTCGTAACAGTGTTAAAGTGCTCATATTATGCTCCTTTTCAGGTTCATAATTGTATTTAGAGGTTATATCAGAATAGGTTTACATGGTTTAATTTTCATAAAACACCATATTTTTGTTGTACTGCGCATTGCTGCAGCTCCTCTTTTCACCCTGTGTGTTGAGCTCTCTGTTTTAGCTACAGAGTGAGGCATCGCGCTTCTGTTCCATCTTTGTTGGGAGTGGCACATGGGCAGTAGCTAGGTAAGGGCTAAGGGTATGAGGGCGTGCCATGCTAGCAGCTAGGCGAGCATTAAAATGTATGTTACAAAGTTACGCATGTTCGTCACAGAAGTAAAGGCTGGACTACAATAGAGCTGTTTGGAGCAGTTTGTGAACAGTGTTTTCTGTTGGAAATGGTAAGTCCCTTTGAGGTGGACTTTGGGTTTTTCACTTTGTAAACCTATAACATGCACAAAAAAGATATATAACACAATAAAGGAAAGGGAAAACGCCAAATATATGTGTTCATATATACATATATAGAAAGAAAGAACAATGTTACTGGAAATAAACTAGGAAAAGAGAGTGCTACAATGTGTTCTAATGGACCTACCCTGTACAGTCAATATACATTGTTAACAGTCAGAAGGAGTCATTAGTGTCACCACAGTAGGACACAGATACTATAAAGAATGCACATGGGTACCTTTTTTCCCCATTTAGCACAGAAAGCATTGACCAACTTGGTAAAGAAGCTCAGTGTGTGTGAGAATGTATCCCAATTATGCTGTACTCCCATGGTGGAAATGTTCTTACCTTATCCCAATGTATGAAAATGGTCTTTTGTCACTGGAATCACCAGTGATTTGAATATTTTCTAGGACACTACAGTAGGGTTGAAAACATCCATTATGTCATACGCAAATATACTGTACACACCGCCTTGATGTTAGAATTCACGCAGTGTGACACAGGAAGGGCTGTTAATTAGAGACCTGTTTCCAGACACAGTCTTACATTAAGTCATGGGACAGTTAAATGACAATATTGTTCTCATGAACTGCTGTAGTCCAGTGGTTCTCAACCTTTTCGAGTCTCGACCCCCCCAGAATAATGAGGTTGGTGTTCGCGACCCAACCCCCAATCCCCCTCGACAACAAGAGAAAGAGAGCTGCAAACTGCTATCAACACGCCTCCCCCGGCTGATTTTGAGTGATTTTTTGTGAATGCTCTGATTAATACGTGTAAACAAATAATGCTTTGCTTTTCAGTTTAGTTTTAGTATTAGCATAGCATAGCATTTTAATGCATTTATGACTTTTTCTCCCCCCCCCCCCCCGACCCGCTTTCATACCCATTTCTGGGTTCCAGGAACTCCTGATTTACACATGAAGCTTTGAATATAACACATGAAATGTACCAAACTCACACAGTAATGTAAAAACCATTCCCCAGTCTAGAATATGTTATTTCAATTTTTTCTCCCCAACCATCTGGCGACCCCCAGAAATGATCTCGCGTCCCTTGGGGGTCCTGACCCCCAGGTTGAGAACCACTGCTACCGTCTATAACTTATAACTGTAGTTCAACACTTTGTAATCTGTGTTAGATATAATTCAGTTTTTTTCTAAATAAAATCTTAGTTGTTGTAACAAACATGCCCGATAAGAGGACTTGAATGTGACAATAATGCCAAACGTAATGTTTTTGAAAAAAAAAACTATTCCTGGGGGAAACTTGTCTAACATCCCATGGGTGTCACTTGACTGACATTATGCATAATTGAACATAATCACAAAGTACAGTGACAGATAAAAGATAAAGATTCTGTCTGTCCAGCGCTCACATTATCACATGGCCTTGAGTCTGAGCTCTTCTATTGTCAAAAGAGAGGTTGATAACAATTAATTTTGATTTGTGCAAGCTATTTATTTTTAAATGTACACAAATTAATAACATCATGTGGCTTACACTATTATATAGCCACATCTTAGGCATTCGACAGACGTACCAAAAACAATGTAATTGAAAAAGTTATACATTTGCGATTCCCCTCTAAAAAAAACCTTTTATCTTTCTATGTCCCAGTTCTCTGCATAGAATGCCTTGTGATGATGATTGAGTGTTCAATAAAGTAGATAAAGGCTTTAGAGTTCTTTTTGAGGGGGTACAAAGTTTAAAGAGACAGAGAAGAAAGTTATGTGACAGGGAAGACAAGGCGATCTGGGAGACCTGAAAGAAAAGTCAAAAAAGAGAAAGACTCTTCAAAGAAATAACAAAACGCGAGGGGGCAGGAGTCGCTGTGTGCTGTGCAGTTCGATCCTCGTCAGTTAGGAGTATGCCAGTGGATGGGTTGGAGGGGTAAGAGAGACACCCAATAGGGTGTGACACACATCACCCAACACCGCTCTTGTCTGCAGAAATGTCTCAATCCTATTTTCTAAAACTTACTTTTCTGCTGTCACCTATCCAACTTTCCTAAAAAAGTAACTTTCACAAAATCTGAAGACTGTGGTTTCCTTTAACATTGATTGAAAAGCTCTCCAAAACTACATAGCACAATAATATGCATCATAACTCAACAGTACATCGAACCTAGAGTCTTAAAAAGTCCTTTTAAATATCGCCCATCCTCACTTAGATAAACTATGAAACCAAAGAGCATGTGAGTGAAGCGGAGCACGAACGAGCGGGGAGTGCGAGAAGGAGGAATTTGGATGGCGCACAGAGCAGATTTTTAAAATGTTGCAGCGTCACCTTATCTCCTGTTCCATCAAGTACCAATTTTGTGAGTTCGAAGCATGCCTGAGCCCGTTTCTGTGTTATGTAGCACAGTACATGCAGATGAAGTGCTACCGATGCCTGTCATCTGGTGTACTTTTTGGTGGCAGAGCTCCGGGCATGAAGGGAGGGTGGGTGCCTAATAAAAACAACGCAGCATTTTTTTTTTAAATGTTATGGTTTTGGTGTTTTGTCTTGTCTTATTGTAGTCTGTTTTCTTGTCATTTTTGTAGCCTGATTTTCTGTCATGTCTTGTTTCCTTCTGTTGTGTGATTAATGGTCTAGTTTTATGTTCTGTTTCCTGTTTTATTTTGATAGTCTGTTCTCTGTCTTGTCTTGTCTAGTTTTACTCCCTGTGTTTTCCCTCTTGTCTGTTTCCCAGCCCTTGTCACCTGCCTCTTGTTACCTCGTTACCCTCCGTATTTAGTCTTTGTGTTCCCCTTGTACTGTGTCAGGTCATTGTGTGTGTGTGTGTGTGTGTGTGTGTGTGTGTGTGTGTGTGTGTGTGTGTGTGTGTGTGTGTGTGTGTGTGTGTGTTTTTGTGTTTGTTCGTTCGTTCCGGTCGTGTTTCTCCGTGTCAGCTATTCTCTGGACTCCCTTGGTTATTTTTTGTGTTTTGGTTTAATAAATCCTCAACTTCAACTTTCTCCTGCCTGCCTGCCTGCTCTCTGCCTTTGGGTCCTCAACTTCCCGGAACTTAACATAAAAACGTTTTTGAGATAGTGGTAAGCGATTTGAGTTGAGCGGCCTGCAGCAGCTTTGAGCTGTGGAGCTCACATGCTCTAACATACCCAAGTTTGAATTACTGGATGCACATACGACTGCATTGGCAAAGGGCCCATGCAGGGCCCCAGAGGCAATGGGGCCCTTGTCCTTAAACCTGCATTAATTGATATACTTGGCCGCTTGGAGTAGTGCAATAAGCTGTAAACGCAACATAGACATATTATCACCTTACAAAGTTGGTAAATGTGTAAAAGTAAAACGTTTATGTCAAGTGTTAACTACAATTTCAATATGAAAAATCACACTCATAGTGGATCAGCAAAGCATAAACTTTAAGAAAAGAAAGGTTGAGAGGAGTTGGAGTGGAGTGATGACTTACAGAAGGCCAATGAAAGCATGTGGTTCAAGTAGAGCATATTTCACTGTATGTTCGCTGTATGTAATATAATTAGAGAAAACTATGTAGAATGTGATAAATATTATCAACCAAAACCATCAAAGTAAGTTGTCCCTGCACGTAAGAGCCCTAATGAATTTGTGCCCAATTCCCATGGTTATGATAATCCGTCAATGATTATTGGAGAGCATAGTGAGAGAAGGTGGAGTTTGTTTGAAGGCAAATAAATTAATGTTGGCAACTGACCCATATAAATAGAAAAAAAGTTGAATGAATGAATGCACTGTGTGCACTAATGATCCTCCACCTACTAATAAGAAATGACAGATGGAAAAGTAACGCTTCATTAATGTTACCTCAGCAAGCATCAAATAGAGAGTACTAACAATTAAAAAGGGCTTTCTAGTGACACACAGCTTGCTTCAGTTGTGTTCCACAACTGAACATGTGATGCCTTTTCCATTCCCAAAAATAGTTGTAATTGTATTAGCATTCCTGCTGCACAAACATGAGCTGGCACTTGAGCTTTGACCACAGGATTAAGAAATCAGTTCACATTTTAAGTGATAAGAGCAATGTCTTTCAATGCAATGACAGTTTAGAGAATAAAGAGTGCTCCTTTAGATCGATTTTTTTTCCAGTCACGTGAAAATATCCGAAACTAAGAAAATGACTGACAACATCAGGTGAAAGGAAAATGAAGCAAACGTTAGCTTACACATACACTACAATGGGTGGAAAGCAGGGAGACATTCTGGAGAAAAGCTTCAGGCCATGTGGCCATGAAAAGGATTAAGTTGCTGGGGGAAGAATAGAATGAATGAAGGAATAAAATGATATTGAGATATTGAGGATGGATGGATTACAAGCACCATAAAACATACAATCCTTCACAGACATTCCACAATAGGAATAGTTAAGGTGAGATTACTACATCAGTGGTTAGCACACACAGAAACACACACTCTTTCAGACATGCATGGCTATGGGGTATGCACATGACAGTACATTTCTATCATATGTTTGTGCTCCCTTTCAAAAATATTAAATTGTGCGCACACTCCTACACATCCACACAGAAGCATCATATCTCTGGTGTTCACCTTGACTTAGCAGAGGGCTGTCTTCATAAATCCCTCCTTATCTCGGGTCTCAAATGCACCCAGATATATGACGATGGAATCTGACTGAAATATGTAACACAATCAGAAGCGGTGATGGACACAACCGTCCTCAAAGACACACAGACAGACACACACACACACACACACACACACACGCACACACACACACGCACGCACGCGCACGCACGCATGCACACGCACACACATTTACTTTTGTTACTTAGCACAACTCTGTCAAAGGGGCCTTTAAAGCAACACTAGAGAACTTTTCCCGCTTCGGTTCCCCTACAGGTTGGAAGTGGAATTGTCCATTACATTACATTGTCCAATTCATTCGAACTGCAGATCCGCTACCTGATCTGGCAAACTTGCATAATGTAATGTAATGGTCAATTCCGCTTCCAACCTGTAGGGGGACCGAAGCGGGAAAAGTTCTGTAGTGTTGCTTTAAACAACTACAAATTCTCGACGGTCGCAAAAACAAATCTTCTGCAACACGTTTAACACATGTAGAAATAGCAAACAAGACATGTATAATGGTCACAAAAGCAGCCAACCTTCAGTTAGTATTCCCCGATCATCATGAGCTAGTTTAATGTTATGCCCAGTTGGTTACTGTAACACAAGCAGCACTCACACAGAAGTCCTGACCTCACAGTGAAGCTGCAGGGCTCACACACCCTCTAACTCTGAAGAAGATTATTCCTGATTGTAGGCTTATCAGTGTCTAACCTTGGCAAGCCAGCTAAGAGCAAACAACATATATTGTACAGTAAGTGCAATAACTTTAGAGTGCCAGAACTCACATTTCTCCTCTTTGGTAGAGGCATCCCCCCAGTCCCTGTGAGGTAACATATACCAAATGAGTCACTCTACTAAATAGAGAGAGACCAAACTGATAGTAATCATCCATCAAATTCCATAAGACAGCAAACAAGCAACCCTGCAAAAAAAGTTGAAGTAACACTAATGTGTCGAAGTAGCATTACTGTGATTAGTGACTGTAATAAAATTACTGAATTAGGGCCGTTAGTGATTCTTATGCGAGCATATCTTAGGGAAAAAGTACATCTTTGCTGATAATCTATGCAAAAACTTTTAATGTTTGCAAAATAAGATAATAGATCACACAATGTCTATTTAACATTTATTAAATACAAATGTACAGGTGCCATTTAAATTAGCTAAAAGGTACTTTCTAGATTGCTATCCCTTGTGATTTATGTGATATTGTGTTAACGTGTGTATCAATATATGTTGTTTTCCTAGAACATGGTCTTTTCATAATCATTCTAAATTGAAAATATGCTGCATATCAGTTATAGGGTGTGAAGGATGAAGTAACTTCAGAAGTGTCAACACTTACTGTAGTCATATCTTAACATATCCCATGTTCCTGCATTCGTTCACACACAGACAAACTGTCAGACAATCAAACAGACAGTTACACAGGCATCTCCATTTAACACCCTTCTCTCTTAAGGCCTGTACTAACAACTCTCTACACAGAGTAGATGGAATAAAGAGAGAGGTGTGTGAATGGAACAAGGTTGGTAAAGACACCTGGGAACCCAAACATGTCAGTGCTTGGAGTGCTAACTGGCTGACGCAGATCTTGCTGAGTATCTTAAAAACCAGAGCCATCGTCTGGGGAAAGGAGGAAGTGAAATAGGTTGTAAGAAGACTAAATATGGAGAGACAAGTTCCAAGGGCAGGGAAAGAGGGGATTGGAGTGTGAAAAAGAAAGAGGAGAGAGTCAGATGTGCACAGAGAGGACATAAAAAGAGAGCCATTTCAGAGCCACAAAGCACTGAGGGATAAGAGGAGAAGGAACACGGTAAGAACACGAAGGTTGGAGCCCTGACATCCAGAGGGACAACCCACCTGCAGAGCAAAGCCATTGGGCATTGACACAGCCCTTTCCATGATTAATAGAGCTGCCACATGACAAACGCAGCACTGTGTACGTGACCTACTTCAAGATAGCAGAAATGCAACATTCCTTCTTCTCCTGCTGCTCTTTCCCCCCTCTTTTTCCCTATGTAAAATAAGGAACAACTACTCCATCTACAACTTCTCTATCTGCTGCATTTTTAGTTGTTGGAGTTTTGCTAATGTCCTGCCTTGATCTGGGGCTATAAAGATCCTCTGCGCTACTGGGCCTGCCTCTTACCTGTGATTGCAGAGGGACTGTCCAGGGTAGGACATTATTAAGTATTTGTGACGATGAGATCCGATAGTTACGTATTGTAACTCCAGATTCTATGAGTATAGGTGTAGCCCTCTAAGTGATGTCGCTATTGGGTTAATCCCTTCACGCATGCGCAGTCGTGAAGATTTCTTTCACGCCCTGTTCCCCGCACGGGCCTCTCTTAAGTCCGCAGATACTGTATTACAGTGGCGCAATCAGCATTTTTCTTCAGCCAATGTTAGTGGGGCAGGTGGTCTGAACCTTAGAGGGCTATGCCTATACTCATAGAATCTGGAGTTACAATACGCTGTAAAGCGGACCCACTGCCCTGCGAAACACGCTGTAGTGGGGTGGGGGGGCTCGCGCGTCCTGGATAGTGCGCAAAAAGGCATGGGGCAAGCCTAGCCTCTCCAAGCGCTCTCGCTCAGCAGCCAGGCCCATAGCTGCTGGCCTATCACCAGGGGGTGGAATATCGCACCGATCAGCTGCGACAGTGCGTCCCCTTGCCATGGTCCGTGAGAAAAGACATTGTGTACACCGTAATGTGTGTGACGTCACTCTCCCCAGGGGAAAACCGGATGACAGGGTCCGGGGGTTTCCGCAATATGCCAGGTCCGACTGTAGATAGGGATGGTCAGCATACGCCGCTTGTGCCGTATCGGGTCTAGGTGCATACAACCGGACCATCTCTGAATCTCTGAATACTCTGCATTCACACACGTCGAGAACAAGAACCTTAGCGGTGGGCAGGGAGCCCGCCCGCTGCGGATGAGAAAAAAGAGGAGAAAGCCACTGTTGTGGTGCTCCTCTCCTGGAACGGAGACAGTCGCAGTAGCGGGGCTCCGTAGTCCTCCGCCGTTACGAGCGCCAGTCCTCCCAACGGGGAGGAGAGAGAGCTGGCAAGAGAACCGTCTTCGGGGGATTGAGTCAGCGGACTCGTGCCCGCCAAAGAGGTCCACTTCCCGGCTGTGTGGGTGTCGCCGCTGGTGGTATCCTTATCTTAGTCGACTGTCCGATCGGCTGCCATCGTCTGCTGCTTCAGTTCCTCGAAAAAATTTAAACGACCGCAGAACTGCCAGCAGGGTGCCAGCACGGTGAACGGGGTTGTGGGCACACCTTGCGGCTCGAGTGGAGGGCCGCCGGGAGGATGTAGCCGGTTGGTGGTCGGTACACGGCGGACACAGCTGTTCTTCGAAGTCTTCAAACTGCTTGTCGCTGAAGAAAAAATGGGAGCAGATTTCTGGTCGCGCCACTGTAATATACAGTATCTGCGAACGTAAGAGAGGCCCGGGGGGGGCACAGAGCACGAAAGAAATCTTCACGACTGCGCAGGCACGAAGGGATTAACCCAATAGCGACAGCCCTTAGAGGTCGAAGCCTATACGAAATAGAACTTTTAGTGCATTTAGGACAGTGTGGGACAACTAGGGCAGATGTTTTGTGCCAGGTTCTATGCACCTTGTCTGATACCTGATTGGTCGGTAGCAAAAAAGTGCATGATAAAAAAAACTGTTAATAAAATACAGGTACGTGTAGATACATACCTGCCACTGTCTTATGAAAAGGATTTCATACATTCTGCCATGGCCGAATTAACCTGCTAAGAGCAACACTGGGCCTCTCCCTTCTCTGGGCAATGTGTACAGTTTTTCCATGCTGGCATACAATGCAACAGGTGAACAGAATACTAATAATTTAGGAATAAAACTAGATTTTGACACAGAGATCCTCATCAAACAGAGCTTTAACTTTTAACTTTAGGTACTGTAATGAAGGAGTTGCCCGGTTAGCGATCCAGCTTTGCATTCTAACAGTGGCAAAATAGATGGAATCGGTATCTCTCCTGTTTGCTGTAAACTGTCTATGCAGCAGTTGGCTCTGAGCCTATATTATTTGACAATGTCTACAAGGTGGGCATAATTGATTTTAAGATAACTGTGGGTAATGGGTCAGATACTGTGATTAACTGGCAAAACTGGACCCGCATATGACTGTGTCATGTGCCACAAGGTGAGCTTTTTTAGATAAATCAGCTTTTTTCATGAGTCACAAATAGGGCCTGTAACTTGTAGGTTTTGTCCCAAGAGGTGAAACTATATGCTGCAGTTCTGCATCTATATCTAGCTTTGATACCTATCTGGCTCTGTCGAGACCTTCTGAGCTCAGTCTTCTCTTCTCAAATCTTCTCAGCACAAAAACACACACATTATCAGACAATATAAGCTGCTGGTACACTATGTAGTTCAAATTCATAAAAGCAGGACAGCATATGTGCAGTGTTTATTCTTAGAAGAATATTTATTTGTATTTTCCCTCGTCGTGCATACATACTTTTAGAAAATCAGAGGCCGAGAAAAGAGCCTGTTCTCTTTAAAGTTGTAAAGTTTGATACCTTTGTAGTAAACTTAGCACCCTGTTGCAAACACAGGCAGCCTTGACAGGTGAACACCTCATACCTGTATTTATTCCTGGAAACAGCAGAGGAATGATGGAAGAGGTGAAAAGGAGAGGACAGTTAAAGTGTTGTAATAGACCATTCACTTGCTACAGTCTCTCCCGGGAGTTGCTACACCAAAGGTTAGATATTCAAATTGTCCTTTTTTACTTAGAACACTCACTATAGCAGAAAGCACTTTATGAGTCTTTTTATTTTCTGACCTCAACATTCAAAGACGCTAGATGGAAATTATTTGACCGTGAAATCCTTGTCACCAAATAAAAGGGGTCAAATCTGGTGCAAGGCACTAAAGACAAATAGTGAGTTAAATTCCCTTTGGGGAATAATTTAGTGTGATGCTGTCAAATACGTAGCACACTTGAAAATTTTGATGTGTTCAGTGCTCCATTGTGTTATGCTGTGTCCCTGCTGCCTGAGTAAAGCATTGGACAGTAATTCATGACTACGAGTGTAACCTAAGTTTGTGACACCAAATGTCCCTCCACACACAAAAAATATTGTAATGTGAATCACAGAGTGTAATTAAACGGCCAGCTCAGAGGCAAAGTTTTGATTTGGTTTTATTGAACACATACTTTAATAAACATGATGTATTGTTTTCAATGGTTAGAATACAAAACGGCGCAATGCTAATAAATATTAGGTTGGGTCATCAGACGTCCTGTGAGCCTCGCTGGACTCATTACTGTCGAGGCTTGATGGACTCAGCGTTGGATCAGACCGGTCGAGCGGAATTAAAGTTTCATGCATGAGTCGCTCATAGAATTAAGGAGGTTCCACTAAGATCTGACTGTGCTGTTCACTAACAACAACCTGAGAATGTGGGTTTTCCAAGAAAATAGATGCTTGGTTGGATGATCGGCACTTTTACCCAGGAAAAGTCAGCTGAGCTCTCTCACACTTTCCCAGTACGCCCTGCTTCACATTCATCATAAACCAAGTGAGTGAATATGCCACAGATGCTCACCAGCCAATGCATGTCTTGAATGGTGCAAGCTGTCAATTCGGCAGCCTGTCAGTCAGAGATCTTACTGTCTACCTTCAACATACCTTCTAATGTTGTCCCATGCCCTGTTTGTATGTGCATGTATCACATGCAACACTGATGTCTGCACACACCACTAACACGTACCCCATGTCACTGTGTCTCCTTGCATTCTGTCTGTGAATGTCTGCAGATACAAATGCGCATCTCTGTGTTGTGTGTATGGCCGTTTGTGTGACTCTGTGATCCTTGAGGTGTCTGTGAGGAGTGGAGTGCAGCATTGGAAAGAGTGTGACAGCTCACGTCACCCCTTTTGCCAGACAGTGGGGTGGATCAAAGGCAAAAAAACAAAGAGACAAGTCTGCCTTGGCTTGCTCACTAGAGGCTACCTGGAGCATGACAAATCCATTCACACGTCCTAGAAGGAATAAAAAGAGAGAATGGTACACACACATACACATACACATTTACACACACACACACACACACACACACACACACACACACACACACACACACACACACACACACACACACACACACACACACACACACACACACACACACACACACACACACACACACACACAGGGATACACTGGCAGACAAGCATATATATATATATACACACACAAAGACAAGTATGCCAAGATTGTTCACAGAAGTAAATGTCATTGTATTGACTGCCTTCATAATCCAACCCCTAACACCAGGACATATAACTTCCACTGGAGATGAGGGATACTCAGGGCTACAGTTGGCAATGTGTAATTACAATATTCTTCAAAGATGCAAGACTTAAACATCAGGCAAAGATAAGGCAGTAAAGAACATTTATACTGCCACAACCCAATTCCTCATTTTAAAAATGCCTCTTTAGGGACCGTTTGGTATTTATGGAATGGACCACCGGAGGAAAATAGGGGAGGGTCGTGTCTTTTTATTCTTTGCTGAGGGGAGGGTCATCCAACATTTTTCAGTCCAGGGGGGGGGGTCACCCAACCTTTGTATTCATGAAACAGCAAAATTTCAAAGTGGCTTGTTTGGTGCATATTTTTCCATGTAGCTCCATGTAGCTCTCTCAGTCTCGGCCCTCCTTCGCTACCAGATGGGTCTGACCCATGAGTTTGCTGTGGGGCAGGGCATAGACATATGGGGCAGGGGGAGCTGCCCCCCTGGTGGCTGAAACGGATAATTGCATTGTTTAAAAAATGAGTGGAATAATTCTGGCATGATCAGATATTTTATAAATATCTTAAATAACACAAAACAACTAAATGGTGGTAGGTAATCATATTTCATATACTGCTTTAGTAAAAAAAAAAATATTTCCTGGCTGACGATGGGAGCAGCAGGACACAAAAAACGTAAATGACTGTTGCACTATGTCTGGACATCTTACCATACCAAGGTTGCAATACAGGTTTCCTAAATGCCACATTTAATGTCAGCTTACTAATTAATTGCGGGTTTTGTGTAGATTTGGACTTTTATACGTTTATTCCACTTTGTTTAAACAGCGAAGTGGAGAAAGCCTAGTGACGAGTCCATAGCAACCAGTTTGTGTGTTGAATATTACCCAGAGTGCCTTGCTGAATGGTCTCAATATTTTATTGTTTTATTTCATGTGAATACTAGTTTACTAGAGGAGTAACTTAGTATTTGAAGTAATGCAGTAATGCATGAAGTGTGCATTTAGTTTCCATGTTTATTGTGTTTCCACAACAATGTTAGTGAGTAAATCTACTGAAATGGCCACCACACCATAACAGAGGAGTGTGATGTGTCAGATCAGAATGCAGAGGTTTATTCTCATACGTCATAGCTGTAAAAAAAAAACAAAAAAAAAAAACAGTGGAAATCTGTATATAGTTACCAAATGCAAACCAGTACAGAACTTATTGATGAATTGTAGGGGGAGGGTCATACCTTTTTTCCAAATTGTTTTGGAAGGTCATAGAAATTTTTTTACTGGCAAGGGGATGTTTGTGTCTTTTTTGGCTAAAGGTCCCAAAACTCTTCCGGTGGCCCCTAAAATAAATAACGAACAGTCCCTTAGGAAAAAAAGGGCAAGTTTTCTAATATTGGATGACTTATACGCCTCTTCTTGTATGTGTAGAAATACGTATGACAATAAGAGCAATCACACATGCAGGTTCACACTCAAGGATCAGACTTATATTCACAAATATTTGCTGGATATATTTCAATCCAAGGGCGGTCACAGAATGTAAATGGGTTATGTTCACACATAACCACACACACTTGTACAACCACGCACACATTGATCGATTTGACAGTGAACGTTGGGGACATGTCATCATGGCTGTAAAATTGAAATGACTTTCATCACTTGCTGAGGACGCCAAGCAAAGGGATTTGGCTCCCTTGCCTAGTCTCTTAGTTTACCCATTTCTTTAGTCAATTCATCTCAAATTACCTTGTCCATTTCTTTCCTTTCTCTCCTCCTAATGCTCAGTCATGTGCCTTTACTATCTTTAGTTTTTATCGTTTGTTATTTCCTTTCTGCTAATAACCATTTCTGTTATCTGCTCGACTTCTTTCTCCCTTTCTTCCTCTTCACCCTATAATCCCTCATTTACAAATATGTTCCCATTTAATCTTACGTATGCTGTAATCCTGTATTTATCATCCACGTTCTGTCACGGTACTCGGCTTTGACCGTTTTCTGAGTGAGGTTTGCATTGAGTTACTACTTTTGAAAAGAGATGTAACCAAATACCAGTAAAGAGATACGACTTAATGTAATAAATGGCAGTGTGGTACATTAGGAAAAAAGAAAAAGTCTAATGTTCATAAAATATTAATTATCTAATAGTAAAACTATGCATCAATGTGCTCTGCCACATTTACAGCTGTGTAAGAGCACTCTGTGCTCCTGTGGTTTAACATCAGAGGAGAGGCATCCTAGATGCTGCCTGGATTGTCTTCCACTATGACACACTGCACAGGATAAAATGAGCATGAAAATGACTGCCTAACATTTATTTTTTATTCTAGACACCTCATGTCTGGGAGGTCTGGCATTATTGTGCAGTCTTAATTTGGAATTAGGAGGATTACAAATAATTTGTTGTGCATTGGCCCTTTGAAATAAATTCAAGCCTATTCAAAATACACTGTGGAATGTTATTTTCTGCTTTTTGTGCTATGTGGAACTTCAAGGAAATCAGGGCTAAAATAAGACCAAAGTTGTAATAAACCACAATAATCCTTTTTCATTCTCTGTCACATCACTTATGCTGATAAGCTCAGTCAAAAGTACAGTGCATTGTCACAATAGTCTTAAGGGTGCATGTGTGTTTGTGTATTTTTGTCACATCTCTCTGGACGCTTTAACCAGCAGTACCAATTAAGATTGATTACATGATGGAGAGTCCAATATATCACCGATTTCCTCAAATGAAACTGCACTCAAACAGAGACCATAAACTTCTTCTCCCCAAGTGAAAGAAAAACGTCCCTTTGCCCAACACTTCTTTATGCCTTGACGTGTATTGCTGGCGTGACATACAGCCTTGTGATGTTCAACATTTCTTTCCATTCACATTTGTTTTTAACAGATAGAGAACTGAGAGCTTGCACACAAACTCCATCTCTGTCTCTCTGTATCTGTTGTCTCACATCATCTCTCTCTCTCTGCTCCTTTACCCTGGTACCTCTTCACCTCCTTCAGTCTCATATCACAGGGAACATTGTCCAGAGCAGACAGAAGAAGCTGTCATGATGCATCTTGAGAGACAGATTGCAATGAGTGCCGCTTCTGACATGGTAAGTGGGTTTAACAAAGGCCCAAGGAGTCTCGTGAGCCACTGTAACTTACTAGCATTGGAACCAAGAAATGTGATGTGTGTTCGTATGTGTGCAGTGTGGGGGAGAGGGGGTTGTGGTTTTGAATGTTCTGAAGTTGACTGCTCAGCATGACAATGTGAATTTAAAAGGGCACAGGGGTGTGAGGCTTACATAAAAGGGCCAAACAGGATAGGCAGTTTTTACTCTTTTGTTGCTATGGATACAATTGGTGTAAAATCTCAAAAAAAGCAAGCAGTCATCAATATCTCCGTACAAGTGGAAGTCTTCATAACAAACATCCACATTATAGGTTTGTGCCAGCCCATGAAAGATCAGATGTTAAAAAGAACGAAGCCAAAATAAACCAGATTTGGAAACACTTAATCGTTAATCACACAGCCGGATACACTTAAATGCACTACGGTGGCCCATTTGACTCATTTACACATTACTTAACTGAAATCTACCGTTCAATAAATGCTACAGTGATTACCATTATACTGTGTCTGTGTGTGAAGGACAGACTAAAGAAAAACCTTACAAAAAGTTTGACAAGCTTACATTCATGAATTCTATTCAGTGTAATGGAAAACTGTCAGATTTGCTTTGAGGTATCAGAGAGTTTCAACTGCTTTGTCAGCAAAGTGTTTTCCTAAAAGCCCTGGAGATGAAGTGGAAACACTTCTCTGAGCACAATGACATTCAACTGTCCTGCCTGGAAAAACAAGTTATGAATGAATTTCATTCACAGGTTCTATCCTCATCTGACCACTAAAGCGACTTCCCTGGAAGATTAAATTCCCCACTAGCTAAATCTACTTGTGTCCCATTTGATTGCAGGGGAAAATAAGATATTTCTGACTGAATTCACAATGAAGTTGTTCGTTTTTTACCCCTTTTTGAATCACCTCCCAAAATTTGCATTTTTTTGGGATGCGGCAAACAACTCTACAGATTTTTTGACATTATTGACATTAATGGATATATACCGTGTTTTTTTCAACCTGGTTTTTGTGTCTAAGTGACTGATGAGAACAACAATCTTTGACATTTGTCCAGTATTAAGCAAGATTGCTGCAGTTGGCAGCGGCGAAACAAGCTACAATGTAAGTTAATAGGGCAATTTTCCAGTTTGTATTTACCTTCACAAAAGTGCTTGTTTTGCCACCGACAGGCTCTGATTAATATTCTAAGTGTCCAGTGTTTGCAAGGAGTAAAATATTTCTTTTAGCAGCGATAGAGAATGTTGTACCATCTGCACAAACAGGCTTGCGCTTACCTGCAATTTCCACCAATTGCTGAGTGGCTGCGGATCGGCTTCGCTGCGTGTCGGCTCCGTGCTCCGCTGTCCTTCAATACCCACCAGGTCCGGATTTGTTTTGCGGAACGGCTGCGGCCATGACTGACAGCTGAAGTCACGAGGACCCACGAAATCTCACAAATTCATGTATGATTGCGCGATATCACGTAATAGTTTCTATAAACAGATCCACAAAACCAACAGTTTGTTTCCATCCAGAGGAGTAGAGGGGAAACAACTGTGCTGACTTGTTGAAATATGATCCGCCGTGAGCACGGTGTATTTTATTTTGAAAATTAAATAGAGGTTTTATTTTGTTTTGGTGTTCGACTTCCTGTCCCGCACAATCTGTCCTGTGCTGAATTGCTATGGAGCTCTCCGGCATCCGGCAAAAATAGCTCTGTATCTGCTCTGGAGCTGGAGCAGAGTCGGAATGTCAGTGAAAATAACCACATTGACTTTAATGCTAACCTATTGACTTGAAATTGCAGGTTACTGTTTGTTTCACTATGGATGCGGTTATGTTCCAAGTCAAATATAGCAGTTTTTCTTTACTAAAGTATGAATATGCCATGTGCATGGTTTTGTGTGCTTTTATTTAAATATAAATACTAGAAGGGGGAAACTAAAGATAACTAAGGAGAGAAACCAACAACGCCACCTGGGGACTTGCACCCCAGGATATGAAAACCAAATTCTGATAAGGACACAGAGTCAAAACTGATGAGGCAGAGACAGTAGGTAAAACAGAACAAATGTTTTTATTAACAAAAATGAGCTAAAAGAAGACCACTATAACAATACTAAAACTAATGAAATACAAAAAAACTCAAATCAGTGGGCTGGGGCTTCAGTGGGGGCAGACTACTGAAAGGATACCCTGTCTCCCTAGTCTGGGGGGGGGCAACACTACAAACACTACAACAAAACATGCACCAATAGAGTCCCAGTGCCTACTTTCATGCAACGGGAGCGAGGTTCGACACGGTTCCTAGCCGCCCACCTGAGGACACCCAGGCCACACCAAAACAGCAAGAGAACAAAAAGAAAGACTCTCCTGAAACAAAGAATCAACAACCCCATCGGTAACTAAACAATCTCAGAACATATACTTAAGTAAAATAACAGAAATATATTTAAAGTAAACAAACTTATTAAATAAATTAAAGAAATGAAAAGGCAAACCTAACAAAAAACAAGTAAAACAGAACAGCAACAGCTGAACCTAAAACACAAAAAGGCAAAATGTTAAGTTGGGGGGGGGCAACTTTAAATCACCAAGAGAGACTAAAAATGGGGACCCTACTCACCACCTTCAGCAGGCAACCACCACCTTCTCCAAGCATGAGGGCGAAGCAAGCCCTCACAGAGAAATGCGCTGAATTCAAACAACTCTGAATTGTAGTTGAGAATGTCAATTATAATGGCCCACGTATTAAAAAATGTGTCGGGCCGGGCCGGTCTCGGATACAACGTGCACAGGCTTGGGTTGGGTCGGGCTTGATTTTTTGGGCCAGATCTAAGCTCTATACTGTTTGTTACATTTGTAAAATTCCATGAGATCAGATGGGATCTGACAATACTGACGCAATTTTCTATGTAAAATGTTGATTCATATTACCTCAAAGGCAATTTACCTTCTGCGTCCTTCAAATCCAGCGCAACATCAGAGATTAACTGCACTCAGGGGCATATCAGAACCACTCTACATAATACATTTTGGTTGCCTTGCCTTAAGTTAGAACTGACATTGGGGTCTCTGCAATGTAACAGCCCATGGTCACAAGCCTCCCCAGTAATCAGCTAACAAAAGAGCTGAAATGGAGGATCAATGTGAGTTAGTGTTATCTCCCTTACTGCCTGCAGCATGTTACACAAGGAGAAAATGTCAGTGAGGTAAACTGATTCACATTCAGTGTTGGATCACGGCTGTGTGCTGGAGACTCCACAGTACATCCCGCTCTTAGAAGAATTCAGTGTTGATGCTGCGCAAGGTTCAACCAATCACAGTCATGAGTGAAAACAAAAGTGTGGTCCAGAAAGGAGTATCTGTATGAAGTCATTATCAATAGGTACTGTACTACAATTCTTAAAATCCTCAAAGTAGTATTCAAAATCTTGCCTGGAACACATACTGACCTTGAGCTGCCAGGTGCTATATAGGACCACCAAACATTCCAGTTGTTTATCAGTTGTAAAAGTATGGCATGAATGGGTTAGCCTCCATAAAGAATTAATTTATGATATATACTTGACTCTCCTTTAACCCTCCTGTTATGTTGCAGGTCAAACTGACCCATTTTAAAGTTAAAAAATAAAAATAGAAATAGTTAAAAGTATTTTTTTTGGTATGATTTGGTTGCTTGTAATAAGCGTAATCAACATATAAATGGTGTTCGGTTATGTTAATATGTTATCGGTGTAAGTGTAACAGAGTTAAAAATGTAGTGTATTGTTATATATGATTTTCGCCAAAAAAAATAAAAATAAATGAACAACCTTGGTTAATAGTTGTGAATGGACCCACCCTTGGCCATTTGGTGTACTACAGATCTGCTGCGTGTAGTCTCGCGTTGCTTCCCTACCCGATCAGAGAAGCTGTATACTTTTGATCGAGTAGGTGCAGTGTACAAACTACTTCACCCAGTATATCAGTTTTCTAAAAGTAAATTGATGTTTAGGTTGATAAGTTCAATGTATTTAATGTGTTATATTATTCCCATGCACTGTAACGATCGTACCGCGTTTTGCATGTTTTGACAGAAAGTTTGTTAATGTTTCTTTTTGACCGCGAGTTTCTGCGTACTGAGGCTAACGTGGTTAGCTGTAAAACTCCGCTAGTCACGTCCATACATTGGAAGCAATATTACTCTGTGTCTATCATGTGTGTATGTTTAATCTCAATATAGTTTAGGTACAGTATATGTCTGAGACAACCGCGTATGTTAAGCGAGTATTCCCGAACGTTAATTAGTTGTCGTTCCATGTGTTTTAATATTCTGTCTGGCGTGCCTCGCTTGCTAGCAAGTACTGATAGTGTACAATGGGATACTGACGTAGTACATGTAGCCTATGTAACGCAATGCATTCTTTATATTTTGCTTGTGCAGATGCTGTAAATGTGTACACTGCAGCCTGAAGACAATGTTCTGATTTGTTTTCCAAAGGTATGTGGCTCCATAATGTAATTAGGTTTTAGTGAAGTGCTGTAAATTATGCACTTAGGCTGCAGTTATGCCATTCTATATGAGAAGTTTAAAAGTTATGATTCAGATGATGGTTTTGTGTTTCCTTTCTATTGCTGAAAGAGTGATATCAGAGAAGCTGTATACTTTTGATTGGGAAAAATAAAGAAAAGAAGAAAAATTCAACATTTCGCCTCTGTCTCCCCTGATGCTTGACCACTGTTACATAAGGCTTAGCAAGGTAATTCAGATGTCCTTCTCTCCCTGGATCCTGAGGTATTCCCAGACCAGGCAGAATATGTAATCCCTCACTAGTGCTGTGGGTCTATCCTATGGTCATTGTACGCTCCTGCAATACCTCCACTGAGAGGCATTCAGAAAGCACTTATGTCTTGAATGCATAATTTAGGATGCAGCACACACTGGGGCATTTTGCTGCTGGGTGTATAGCAGTTGGCAGGTATGTTCAAGTATGACTCTCATCAACCTTGTTTCCAGCAGCAGCATGCAGCAGTTTTCAGCAGGAAAAAGTTGTGATTCACCCACTGCACACAGCCTGTCCAGCACCAAACAGCAGACAGACCACTAAACTGGTGAACATATTGGAGCATTAAGCAGCTGAAGAGCCAGATATGTTTTCTCAGGAACTGGTGGAGATCAAACCAGAGGTTAAAGTAGAGTGAATATTGGGCTTAAATTTAACTCTGAATTAATGACAACATTGCTCTCTTTCACCTAATGTAATAAAAATAAATTGTCACAACCATGTTCAACATAACAATTTTTAAAAGGTGTTGTGTTTACAGCTTGTTCCGCAAATGGCCAAATAATCTATTAATACTGAATTAAAAGCATAGAATAAGATGCATTACATTTGGAAAGCATAGTTGTATCATACATTCCATTAAAAGCCCATTCCTAGTAAAGTAAAACTATTAAAAAGCAAGAGTGCTAATTGAATTCTATTGCATGATTCTCTCCAAATTCGTTTTGGCTCGAACAGCTATGTTTATTTTTTGGATTACAGATAGCACTTGCTATGTGCTTTATGATTCTGATGGCTGGTTAATAAACACAGTTCATAAAACAAATGGATACCATCCATTATGACTACAATCTATACACATCTTCCACACAACAGTAATTCTTTCTCTGTTGCTCAGGTTTCTCCTCTGCTTAGAACAGAGCGTCTGTTCCTTAATGACTTCCCACCTGCTTGACTAATTACCAGCCCACTACAAATCAACTGTGCATGCATGAAAGACAGAGAGGGGAGAGGGTTGGTTTCTGTGAAATGTCACATGTACAATTAGTTAACTGATTTTTTTTTAATCTTGAATGTGTATGTGTGTGTACATCTACAGAACTTTTCAAGTGATGTTTAACTGTGAGGGATTTAAGAGAAAATCCGGTTACACTTTACTTGAAGGTATCTACACAAGAGTGACATGACACTGTCATGAACGTGTCATAAATATTATAAACAAGTCATAAATGTTTATGACTTGTTTTTGTTTATTTATGGTTAGGGTTAGAGTTAGGGTTAGGGTTAGGGTTCATGTGTCATGACTGTGTCATGTCACTCTTATTTAGATACCTTCAAGTAAAGTGTTACCGAAAATCCTGTACACAGCGTGGCAGATGCTTGCTAAAACAGAGCACCTCTGCGATATTGATCATTTGAATAGATCGCCTGAAGCACAGAATGGTGGGAGTTTCTGTGGATTAGTGGACATGAAACCAGCATTGATAGCCGGGAACATATTCAATCAAACAGTGTAAAATAGAAGTGATCTCCAGATCAATCCGTAAAAGCAAATGCTAGATGGATGTCTACTTGTAGTATGCACAGCCATGCATGGATACATATTACTTAACACATTGAGCAGTTATCTTTGTTATTTTACTTAACTAAATACATTTCTATTGTATTCCATAGTGCACACAAAATACTTCTATGTCTTGTCTTTCTACAAGAGGAAATAACGTTTCTGTTACTAGGCGGGGAATAATAGGACCCAAATGCAGGGAGAGGCAGGCAGGCAGGAGAAGGTTTGAGCACGAGGATTTATTAATCAAAACACAAAAAAGAACCAAGGGGAGTCCTGGGGGAAGCAGGAAAAAAAAGCTATTCCAAAAGAAGACAAAAGGCATCCAAAAAACCAAGGGAGTACAAAAACAGGAAGCACAGAAACCGACGAGAGCTGACACTGGGAGACACGCCAGGAATCACAGAAACACACACAAACTGACGGGGCAAGCACACAAACGATCTGACACGAGACAAAGGGAACACAGAGGCTAAATACATGAGGTAACGAACAAATGAGGGACAGGTGATACAGCAGGTGAAACACATCAGGGCGGGGCAGGACATAGGAAGCAAAACTAGACAAGACAAGACAGAAAACAGACTACCAAAATAAAACAGGAAACAGAAATATACACAACGGGGGAACAGAAGTATACGCAAACCAGAATACACAAAACAGGATAAATCTACACCACAGTGAACAGAAATATACAGAATAAATATACAAAACGGGAAACAGACAGAATTAAGAAAACAGGCAACAGAAATATAAACAACCCCAATAGAAATGTCCATAAACACAACAGTTTCACTTCTTTTAGAGCCACTTCTTCAAACACAACTTTGGAGTAGTGAACACTTAGTATTCTTGAGTGCTTTTGACATTTTAAGCACCCCTCAAACATCTAAATATAAAGAGACGAGAGTGTGTATATGTCTATTTGCTCTGTATGTGTATGTGTGTGGAAAGTAAGGCTCCCTCCCAATGTTTGGCTTGTTACATGCTGGCAAGCTAACGTATGGCTCTGAGTGTTCCCAAGGCTTCCATCTAATTGGTTCTCTACAGGGAACATTGCTGCTTTCACGCTTCCCATATTGCACTCACTTGTTACATCCAAGCATGTCAGTTAATCTTAATTACAAACACACACACACACACACACACACACACACACACACACACACACACACACACACACACACTAATAGACACATGCTCACTAAAATCAAACTAATTTAAATGTATACATGTGGTATGCATTCGTGGTAAAATGCAGCTCAGTAATGGAAACAAATGGCTGACCTGGCGGGGAGAAGGGGCGGTCTGGGATCAGACCCCCTGCACTGCTGTCCGCTCTCTTTCCCGTGAAGTAGTCTCCTAGCGGCAGGGAGTGAGGCGGAGGGACCGCAGGGTGCGCTAGCTAGCTAATTCTTGTCTTGTTTGTGGTCTGACAAACAGTAAATTCATCAAACTCAGTGTCCCATATAGCTATTTTCCAAGCTACTGTAGCAGTCAAGTTTGGTTGCAAATGTTTTCATACATTTAAATGGATTCATACAAAATGTTTTCACACATTCAGATATAGTGATACATAGTAAAATGTGTTTGACCCTATTTTGTTTCCATACTCAGTCCCAATGAACATTTGTATTGGCCAGTTAGGTTTCAGTGTCGCATTTTCAGTGAATCTGATACCTAACTGGACTGGTTGACATTCAAATGATGTCTCTGCTGTGCCTGCTCAAGGGATCCACTCTCTTTCTGCCATGACAGCATCCTCTGTGATAACATTTTGGAAAGCAGCTTGGCTGCTTGATCCAACTGTCTCATTTCTCACTAAACAAAAGGATCTCATAGAAAATGACAAAAAAAAAAAAAACTTAACATAAATTCAACATAAATGTTAAATGTACATTCACTCTTGCACATTGCTGCTACTGCTATACTAAGCTGTAATTATTGATAGTGAGAGAAATACAAACAGGTACTGCCTAAACTTGTGTGGGCTCTTGATTGGCTACTCAGCCAATTACTCACAAAATAACATTGTTTTATTATTTTCAGGGCCTGAACCTCCTTTCTGATTGAAGCACATGCAAAAATGTGAAGTGTTGAATATTCTGAGTAATTTGCATGTGAAGCATGTAAATGGTAAAAGTGCTGTAAGAACTTATTTTTATGGTGCTTGTGTAGAGCTGTACCTTTGGCGCCACAAATGAAAAATGTTAATCTAGAGCCCTGCAACAGTACACGTGTACACAAAGAAATTAAGGAAATGAGAAATGTAAATTGATCATTTTGTGGGAAACAATAAATTCTGCTGGAAGCTTGGTGGCTCTCTAATTCCTTGTCAGAGACATGATGTGCAAAGCAACACACTACACAAGGACACATAATTATGTAAAGTGTTCAGATAAAAACATGAAGATAAAAATGTGGTAACATGCACCATACATAGATATGTAAATTCCGGAGGAAAGGGAATGCTGTGTGGAAAATCTCTTTGGTACATTCACACACCCATAATAGGTTCTCACACAACATGCATATAAAAACATTTAACATAACTCCTTCAACTGTGTGACCCATTTCTCTGTAGTAACTTCAAAGCAATGTTCTATGACTAAAGCCATTTAAGAATAAATTGGGCAGCTTGTCAAAACACTGTGCAGGTTTCAGGTGGACATATGTAGGCTGAGTTACAGAGCTGAGACAGCAGATGGTGAGACATCCATATACGGACTCAAAGACACTGAGACTGTCAAAATTAAAACCAAGGAATATGTGGAGGTTTAAAAGAGAACTTTGTAAATTTATTCTAAAAGAACTCTCAAAATAAGTTCCATGTTTTTAAAATGCCAGGACCTTAAAGTGTAGGATTGCACAAATACTAATTAAAATCTGTTGGGTGCCCTTGTTGAAATATATTACACAAAGTCATACTTGAGTCTGTAGAAAAAAAGATGTACTTCTTCTGTGCAAAGCTGTCATTTACTTTATGACAAATGACCTGTTCATCCTTCAGAACAAAAATCCTCACCATAGACAATATAGTTGGATTTTAAACAAGCACCGTTATTATTATTAAGTTCTTATTTGTTGGAAATTGCAATTAGGGGAATAACAAATAAAGCATAGTTGTTATATTTGTATCTCTGGATGGTGTAGTGCCTCCCACGTAGGCAAGCCTGTAATGGGAGAATAAGGGATCGATCCATTACCAACCGTCTCCTTTCCAACACTGATTAAGTTGGGTTGGTATGCATCTCCTTCACTTGTAAAATAAATAAATTATAGTTGGTTCAAAGTGTGATTGAACAAAGGCCAGAACACAGAGATTTTGTGGGCAGGCAATCGATCCCCAGCAGTGCCAACATACTAATTTGAAAGTTGATAAAGGACGACAGACAAACAGTGCTGCTGACCTTAAAACCAAGGGAGAGTCAGAGTCAAGCCACATCTGCTGCCTGCAGAGCCAGAAACTCATGTGCCAGAGGTTTTAAATACATTAGTCCTTTTTGAAAATGCACTTTTAAAAGATTCTCTAGGGCTAGTCACCTAAACCTCTGAACCTGTACTATAGCCCAACAAACATCTAGATATATATTGCGGAATTTATATACATACGATTTTCAACCAGCCACAAAGTAGTACTAGAAAAAAAAGGAAAATAACCTTGTGCCGTCCATACAAAAGCTCACTAAAAGCTTACGTTAAAGAAAGGCTAAGTAATTCCCCCAAAACAGCTTTCAGCAAACATTACTCAAAAGAAGTAAATAGTGCATTTGTTGAAGACTATTTTCACTGGCTGAATAATACAGTTGGTGCTCTAGAGGGTATTTACGGTTGGACTACACATGCTAAACTGCCCATTTTTCATGGTAATGAAAGAACATGTCACCTTGTGTAACACTGTGGCTCATTAATGTGCTTCTAATAGTTTTTGGACAACATTGGAGCTCTATGGCACAGGAGAATAAACTATATCAGGCTTTGCTTACAGAGACATCACTTGTTAAATGTGTAATATGCAATGTTTGCGCATATCCAAAAACCTGTTGATATCCAAGTCTTTGATAATGTTTAAAAGTAGCTGTGTTTCTCCTTCTTAACGGGTCTGCAAACAAACTGTTGGCTGGTTGGTTTGTGTACATTAACCATAGAAACGCACAGAGTTGACCTGTGGTTAAAACCCCTATTGAGACGCATATTCCGAATGTGCTGTATACCTGTCAAAAGAATGCCTCTAAAACCTGAATAATACCGGAATATCCCACGTTTTTATCGGAAAATGCTATATTCGGAAAAAGGCCTTATTCTATATATATATAATGTATATAATAATATATGTATATATATATAATGAAGCCAACCTTATTCTTTAAAGCAACAAATATTGCTAAACATACCAAAGTAGTTGTAGTTGTTTTACCAGAGATGTTCACAAGTGATTTTTGGAAGTCCAAGTCGAGTCTCAAGTCTTTGAACTCGAGTCCAAGTCAAGTCTCAAGTCTCTGAGGGGCAAGTTCAAGTCTCAAGTCTCTGGCCATCTGATCTATCCCTAACACTGTATTGTTAAATCTTATGAATTCAAAACATGTCCTGTACCTACCATCCATACAGTACAGTATCAAAATCAGTTGTAGGATAACTTTATGGGGTCTACTGCAATGCAATCTGAAGAAACACAAATTAAGAACACTGTTTCAATTTCATAACTGTATTTTTCAACCTTTTGGTATCTGCACCAAATAATAAATTTGTCTGTGTTTGTCTGTGTTGCTAACTGGCTCTAAAGACCAACCTCATCATGCATTACATTTTTCAGTGTTCAAAGTTTGAGGGAAACATCTGTATTGAAAGTTAATACACCAACCATGGTGCAAACATGTGAGAACTGATACTTTCCGTATTGCTATTTAACAACAACCTGGTGAAATATTAACCTAAGTATGTCACAGCATATGGATACAACTATAAAGATACAATTTGCCTGTTCCCAGCATTAGCACAGACTTTGCCATGGTTAGCTTGTTACCTGTGATGATATATGCTAAATGTAACGTCTCTTTCACCTTAGCAAGTGACTGACCTATCTGGGTGCGTTTTGAGATGCCTGATGAAGTTCGACGTTGTTGATCTGGCATAATTTATCTTGGTGTCACACACCTTGCATGTAGCTGCTGTTCAAATCACACAAATAAATTGCTGTCTGTATGCTGAGAACATATTAACTGCACCTACGATTGATTGATTAAAGGCCACATTATAGGCATGCATAGTGAAAAAAGACATATATAGACATATCAATACAAGTGCAGTTTCCCTACTCATCAAATCACTCATGTTAAAATGTATTAATTTTGCTGTAAGGTTCTTTGTACAGTTATGAGCACAAAACGCGAGTACCAGTGTACCAGCGTTTAAACAAGATGCGAGTCTCACTTTCTGTTTTTTATACTAACTGACTGAATTCATTCTTTAAAAATAACTGCTGAGTTGTATGTCAATTATATTGTTCTATACATGTGGCTGTATGCATTTTAAACGTGATGCAAATTCTGTTCTGATATGTATTCGATTTCAAACTTTGCTTGACACATTAAGACAACACGTGGAGTACAGATGGGGCAAAGGCAGCCCCCTTCAGATGAGAAAAGCCACTGAGGAAGGGAAACAGATTGATTTGGTCCACACATCATTAGACCTTCTCCCATATAACCTTCACCCTTGGGCTGCCTTTAATGAAGAACAATGCAGAACAGAGAAATGTGTCTTTGATGAAGAACAATGCAGAAGATAGAAATGTGTCTTGTATTTGTCAGTGGCAAGCCTCTTAAAGGAGAATTCTGGGCTATTTTTACGTTAATCTTAATCGCTATAGCTACGCGAGTACTTTCGATAGAAAACCCCCCGACCCGAATCAGTGCAGGTAACACGGAGAAGCTGCAGCTACGTACTACAAGCGTCCCCTGAGCTAAAACAGCAGTGGTCGGGGCAAGTTTTAGAGTGCCTTTGTGCCTCTTAACAGACACAAAATGCAATTAATATGTCTGTTCCACATGAACAGGGCTCTTACGTGTCAACAAGATGCATTTTCAACTCAGACATTGTTTAAATTCACCTACCCTGGTCCCTGTCTCAATCCTGCCGGTAGCTAGCTTGCCCTGCTAGCTGATAGCCGTTAGCTGCTAGCTGCCGTCCGGTGAGTGTATTCAGACAGGCTTCTGTGATAATCATCCCAATAAAAATCCACGGAGCGGCGGTGGTGTGGCTATGTCCTCCAGAGGACAGTTCATGTCACGTCTTGAAGTGTATTCCCCCCTAAAATAAACAGTACTGTGGTAGTAGCTGTTAGCTGCTAGCTGCCCTCCGGTGAGTGTGTACAGCCAGATAGCCGTTAGCTGTTAGCTGCTAGCTGCCGTCCGGTGAGTATATTCAGCCAGTATTCTGTGATAATCATCCCAATAACAATCCATGGAACACCCGATGGTCTGGTGGAACTAGCCTCACAAGAGTTGGAAAGAACGAGACAGACAGAGGGGAAAAAGGCAGATGAACTTGCTGCTCCAAACACAAGCTAAAGCTAGCCTTCAGTAAATGGAGGACATAGCCACACCACCGCCGCTCCGTGGATTATTATTGGGATGATTATCACAAAAGCCTGGCTGAATACACTCACCAGATGGCAGCTAGCAGCTAACGGCTATCTGGCTGTACACACTCGCCGGAGGGCAGCTAGCAGCTAACAGCTACTACCGCAGTACTGTTTATTTTAGGGTGTAATACACTTTGAGACGTGACATGAACTGTCCTCTGGAGGACATAGCCACACCACTGCCGCTCCGTGGATTTTTATTGGGATGATTATCACAGAAGCCTGTCTGAATACACTCACCGAACGACAGCTAGCGGTTAACGGCTAATGGCTAACGGCTATCAGCTAACAGGGTAGGTGAATTTAAACAATGTCTGAGTTGAAAACGCATCTTGTTGACACGTAAGGGCCCTGTTCATGTGGCACAGACATATTAATTGCATTTTGTGTCTGTTAAGAGGCACAAAGGCACTCTAAAACTTGCCCCGATCACTGCTGTTTTAGCTCAGGGGATGCTTGTAGTACGTAGCTCCAGCTTCTCCGTGTTACTTGCACTGATTCGGGTCTGGGTTTTTTCTATCAAAAGTACTCACGTAGCTATAGCGATTAAGATTAACGTAAAAATTGGCCGGAATTCTCCTTTAACATGCAGACCTGTCAACAGAAGGCCCTCTTATCATTTAATAGGAAAGGTTGAACCATTTGATTACTCCCCCTCCTCATTTACCCCAAATCCATACAACTGAACAAAGTGAAAATCTCGGTTAGTGCAAGTGTGGGCAGGAATAACACAGGGTCATAGCTCATTTAAGCATCAGATATACACCACAATGCTATACATCTTCCGATGTGATTTAATCTCGCATTGAGTCTTAAAATCTGTATTTGTCTTTGAGCAAAAGACTACGTCACAACTTTTCTTTATTATTCCTTCAAAGGAAACTTGGCTTACAGCAGCCGTTACAAATAAAAGAGACAGAAGCAGTACATAAATGCATTAACTATGTACAAAAAACACAAATGCCAGAAAACAAAAATACAAACAAGCCAGAGAGCCAGAGGAAGAAACCACTTGGCAACAAATGCTGAAAGTTTAAAGAAAAAAAAAGTCTTAAGGGACTGTTTGTTATTTATTCAATGGGTTACATTGTAACAATTTAACAATTCGCGCAGATGAAATCCAATCGTGGCACGGCTGTCTTGGAACGCAATAGACAGACGGTGGCGGAATGCCCCGACACTTAAATTCAACTAAAATGTAACAGTGAACAATCAGTGTTGGACCTACATTCTGTTGAGATGCCTCTCCAAACGCAGAAACGAAGCGCAGTCACACCATATGTTAAGACACGTTGAGAAAAAATATCCGTATTTTGCCGTAATCCAATGACACGAAAAAAAGTAATCCACAGCGATCAGTAGATCCACAAAATGGTAAATGACACGGTGTATCCAGCAAGGCCTATATGAGCATCACATTCACCAGCCAGCTCCGAGCAGGTGAACGAGGCTTCTCCACTTCGCCGTTTAAACAAAGTGGAATAAACGTATAAAAGTCCAAATCTACACAAAACCCGCAATCAATTAGTAAGCTGACATCACATTTATATACATGGCATTTAGGAAACCTTTATTGCAAGGTTGGCACGGCAAGATGTCCAGACATAGTGCAACAGTAACTTTCGGTTTTTGCGTCCTGCTGCTCCCATCGTCAGCCAGTTAATATTTTTTTACTAAAGCATTATATAAAATCTGATGTATTATCTACCACCATTTAGTTGTTTTGTGTTATTTAAGATATTTATAAAATATCTGGTCATGCCAGATATAATTAATTATTCCACTCATTTTTTAAACAAGGCAATTACCCGTTTCAGCCACCAGGGGGCAGTGCTCCCTCTGCCCCCCAGCAAACTCATGGGTCAGACCCATCTGGTAGCGAAGGAGGGCAGAGACTAAGAGCTACATGAAAAAATATGCACCAAACAAGCCACTTTGAAATGTTGCTTTTTTCATGAATACAAAAGCTGGGTGACCCCCCCCCCTCCTAGACTAAAAAATCCCTCCCCTCAACAAAGAATAAAAAGACATGACCCTCCCCTTTTTTCCTCTGGTGGTCCATTCCATGAATACCGAACGGTCCCTAACCTAATAAGAACAGAAAATATGTAATGTCAAAGTCAAAGTTTTCACTTATCAAGAGACATATCTCAACATCTACGACATTGACTGGTACAACATTTTGTACAGATGTTCATGGTTCTCAGGGGATGAACCCCAATGACTTTGGTCATCCCCTGACTTTACTTCTAATGCCACCATTAGGTTCACATTTACTGTTTTTAGTAAAATGTCTTAATAATGTATTATCAGTTATCCTGTCTGCCAATATTTTTTTAGTTAGTGACTGATCTTTTTTCTGCAAACATTTGTCTGCATGCTGTGTTCTGTGTTGTTCTCTTTACTGTGATCAGTATGAAGCAAAACAATCATCTGCAGAATTTCAATGACCGGCACTTCTTTTCTCTGATTTGTTACTCTATGCCAAAACACTGACACTGTTTTCTAAAGCTCCTACATGTTGCATAATTGGAGAGCAGTTGAGTAAACAAGTGATGCAAAATGTGGTAATTTCTCATAAATCCTGTCTTGTGTCTGCTCTCTGCATCCTGAATACCTCACCTAGACTACGGTGAAACCCTACATAAAAGCATTTCCAGTCCCAATCAGTCACCTAAGAATAAAGACACTGGATCTTAGGGCTCAAAAATCAATCTGCAGATGGATTATTGTAATGTGCAATATATATGTATGCACTATAGTGCAATCTGAATCAATGCTCTAGTTAACAGCTTTGGTTGAAGATAGTCTTGAGAGGAAAAACGTCTGCGCTTAACTCTTCCTTTGACATGAAAATTGCACAAAACTTTTACCATGGAGATTTGAACTGCATCTGCCTGGCAGAAGATCCTGAGAGACGAATAAGGGGGAAGAGAGACCTTTTGATCAGAAGGAAAAAATAACTTCAAGTACCATCAGTCGAACTGGATGAGGAGACATGGAGAAACAATAAAGCACCAACAATTCAAAGCGTAAAACAACATTCTGACGTTTGTTTTCTACATCGAATCATGACGCGTGCTGACATGGAACTCTAGGGGGTTGATAGGTGTTTTGTAAATGTGTATTGCAAGTTTGCAAGTTTTGATTACTTTTTCACTAATCTGGGAGACAAGGCCGTGACACAATAGGAGGGGGGTGGATGTCAAGTAGAGAAAGTGTTTATTATTCTCAAAATATGGTGTTTATTACGTTGATGCTGCCATGTGTGGAGGTTTGCTACTGTCTCTGTAGTCATGTGAGGCACAAGTTGAATCCATGTCTACTAGGGTTGGATACCATTCACCTTTCTGGTACCTTTAATAATAACAAATTATTAATTTCAGTTGTAAAAATAATTCCAAACCTATTTATCCTATTTACTTACAACATTTTGATATTTATATAGAACATTTAACACTCCACACAAAATAAAACCCCTACCTCTCCTTCCCCAAACCCGTCCCTAGAACCTCTCAAATCAGATAATTATTCATTTCTTACACTGGAACTGTCACAACTTGGTTCAGGCTTGGATCCAAATGCAGAAAGGCGAGGAGGGAGCAGCAGTTTGTATGAATAATTCAATGAAACACAAAGAGAATTAACAATCCACGTAAATTAAGGAATAATGGAAACATATGAGAACCCCAGAAGCACAGAGACGTCCAGGAACACAGAAATCCAGCTAGCAAAGGCAGTGATTTCTCAACAATGGACTGACAACGAAGGATAACAAGCCACAACTACCACAGAAAGCAAACAGAGTAAATACACAAGGTAATGAGGGTAGTAACGAGGGACCGGTGGCACGAGGGCTGAGGAACAGGTGAAACACATCAGGGCAGGGCAGATAATCACAAAGGCGGGAAAACACACAAGGCAGGAAGTAAAACAAGACATGACACAGGAGAAACAGAGAGACTACAAAATTAAACAGGAAACTGAAACATGAAACATACACAAGGAATAAACTAGGAAAACCACACAGAGAACACAGAAATAACATGGGTAAAACATAACCAAGAGCAAAAAAGGGAAACATTAACACAGGGAATGAATGAACATAAAACAGGAAACTAGATGACATTACTGTATTTTACAGTATGCCTGTCAGGCAGTGTTGCAGCTGTTTGAGACTTTGACGTCAACTGCAGGACCTCAATAGGCACTCCAGACTTCACAGGTAGACAGACGCCTGTTAAGCATGTGAGACTGCAAGTGCGAAAAAGTCCAGACAGAGGTTGTGATTGATCAGTACGTGTCACGGTTGAGTGAACCCAAACGCAGAAGACTGCAGACAACAGGACCTTGAAGACATCTCTTTATTACAGGTTTTGTGCAGGCAAAACAAAACTGGTCTCAACATAACAAAACCAAGGGTCCAACAGAGACTAAACTGAAAACCATGACTTAAATACAAAACTAATCTGACGAGGGGATGAAGTGCAGAGATGGGTGGAGAAACTCAGGTGAAGGGAATGTGGAGCTAGTACATGAACACAGGTGTGGTGGTAAACAGGCGTGATAACACAAAGACTGGAAGTTAAACAAGACATGACATATGAGGACAGTGACGTTACAAAAATACAGACTAAAGCAAAACCCCAAGACCTTGAGAATGAGAACCAACAGAGTCTTCTTCAGAGAGCCCTGTCGAAACATTGGCCTCTACATTTATGTGCTTTCTGCATCAAGAGTACGAGTGTGCGACTGCTTTTACTGATGTGGAATAAAACTGTAAGAACGGATTGTTCATCGACGCCACAAGGAAAGTTAAATTTGATTGTCTTCCTCTTAACATCTGTCATGTGAGATTAAACTGGCACCCTAATGCACTGACATCAAGAAGAAGAGTGACATATCCAGTCAGGAGAAGAACATTAGCATGCTGGTGGCTGTTACGGATCACAGCGTTCTCAGTCACTGATGAATTGCCTGGTGTCCCAGTCTCTAGTCCTCTCCCTCCCAGAGGGCCAGTTTCTCACAGGCTTAGCCCCTCCCCCAACTGCCTCCCCCAAGCATACCACTATTTTGTTTTGAAATGCCTTTGTCAAACTTTAATTTGTATGGAAATAGACATTCTGTGTCCCAAGATAAAGTCTGCATTTTGTAGAAAAGTTAGGAAAGGCGGAAATATAAATAATTTAAAAAGTAAAGTGACTGTGTAAAGAAGAGACTGCGTGGGCCATTGAGCAATTTAAGTGTCGTAACTGAATATAAACTGAAAAGCAGGGGCGGGTGTGGGGAGGGGTCATGGATATTTGTCTTTCTAGAGGGCTGTGTACATTTTAATGTGTGTCAAGGACATCACCTGCAAATGCAAATTCAGTGCCCTTTTATAATCTCCAGTGTCCTCCTCTCCAAATCCACTTTAACAGGAATTTGATGGAGACGACCCAACTCAAAACTTTGCCTGTGCATGGAAATAAGCCTCATTTTAATCTGTGAATGGGCAATGATAAGACTTTGTATTCTAAAGATTTTGAAAGTCTCTCACTTTTTTTCTTGGTCTCATCTCACACACACACACGCACGCACGCACGCACGCACGCACGCACGCACGCACGCACGCACGCACGCACACACACACACACACACACACACACACACACACACTTACATTCTGAGAAGGAGATCAACTGAGATCACCTTGACATAGTTTTACTCCTCAGAAGAAATTCAGAGGGCCACAGATAAACTACTTAAATGTAAAAAGTGAGGACTGCACATGTTGTTGAATGTGAAACTTACCGGATATCATTTAATTCCACTTGGCAAAAGTATCAGCAACTGTACTGCTCACTCCAGATAACAGAATGATGTATTCATTATATCAGCATGCCCTTGGGTACGATAATATAGAAATAGAAGTGAATGCCTCTCTGTTCTGGCTCATCCCACTGTGAGCTGGGTGCTTTGGAGACAGCTTTTGCAAAAAATACTGGTGGGATACAGGAGAGAGCACACAGACTCAGGCATGCAAATTCGCACATGTGCACATCAACAAACACACACATAGAACATATCCTGGGCTTGCTGTGTGAATAAGCATTCTTGCTTTTATCTCTGGAGCACCTTTGTTCTTTGGGGAGAGCTTCCCGGTCTAACGGTGAGCAGCTGAGCCAGCAGACTTGTTTGTTGAGTGCTGAGGCAGAACAATGATATAATATGAGACGCTACCCTATCACCTGAAACAGGGACACACAGAGAGACAGCTGCCACCAGATACTGGAGCCAGCGTACCAGCAGCCTGCTGAGGCAAAGGGCAGGGGCCTCCTAGACATGCACATATGCATATTATTTCCAACAAGCTCCCACATGGCACACACTACAGCATGCTAAGACATGCCTAATCGTGTATGTCAAACAGGTAACCACCACAGACAGATACAGGCACACAGGAAAGGGAAGGATGCATTACTAATGCAAGTATGAGCAGTATGAGCAGCATGCATAGACAGATTGAATACAATTGTGGGATTAAAGCAAGAGAAGAAAAGCTAATTGTCTGATTGTCTAATTGCACAATTGTACAGAATGCTATGCATGCCATGTTTGCATGACACTAGGCTCTCATTGATGTTTAGTGACAATGATGTAAAATTGTTTATTCATTCAGAAAAAGTTTGCTCCGTGCTAAGTCAGTGTAGCCATTAGAGGATGTTGTCATAGTTTAAATTAGTCAAAGAGGGCGCAGCATGGCACCTGCTCACATGGAACTTGCAACAGTTGTCTTTATTATTAAAAACACAAACAAACAAAAAATGAAGCAGAGAGAAATTTTAAATTGTATTACCCGTGCAAAATTTACCCCCATAATTTACTCGCACTTCATATGAATGATGAGGGAGGGAGGGAGGCAGGGAGGCATATGCAGAAAGAATTGGTAGGGTTTCATTTGCTAGGCTCCTTGGTTACTTTTACAATAGTCTATATTCACAACCTTCCACTTTTGCTCCGTTGCCGACGGAAATTCCGCCAGATTTCACTCTTTTCGGCCAGATGTCCGTTACCTTCTGCTTTCTTTGTGTTGGAATTTTAAACTCCGGTAGATTTATGAGGATTATGGTTATCTGCTCTTCAGATGTCTGCAGGGTGACTCGTGACAGCTAGCTAACTGTCCAAACAGAGTTTTCTGTTGCACGACTAAAACAACTTTTGAACGTACGTGTGTTCCACCAAAATAAGAATTCCTTCCCGAGGCTACTTTGCAGCAGCACCGGGCTCTGTCCAAGATGATTGGGATTGGTTTAAAGAAATGACAATAAACCAGAGCACGTTTTTCCCGGAATGCTGTGTGAACTAGCCAGACCCTCCTTTGCAGCGCTATGGAGGTGTGCTGTCTGGCAGAGAGTAAACATAAGTAAGTAAGTAGTAAACATAAAGTATCTTTGAAAGTTACTAAAATCCTTTACTTTCTGACAGAAAATAGAGAACCATGACTGCTAGTTTTCCATTAATCACAGGGTTGGTGCTTTGATCCCTGGCTCCTCCTGTCCACAAGTTGAAGTGTCATTAAGCAAACATAATTTTTAATAATTATTCCTTTCCTTACCCAATACTTTTTTCATTGAATAAACAGTACCCACAGCCACTGATGATTGATGTAAATATCAATGGTGGGGGACCAGCCTTCAGGATGCTAGCAGAAGTGCTAGCTCAGCTACCTCCATTGGCCAGACCCTTGTCTTGCAAGTCGTAGTGGTCTCTTCAGAGTCTCTCTTCTATACAGATTTTGATACAACAGTAATCTTTGTTGCTTTAGTTGTACTTAGCTCATGTTGGTTTTGCAAGCTTTCATGTAACTGTCATGGACCAACACATTCTGACTGTTGTTTAACTCTCAAATGTTTAAGGATGGATAAGATGATTTATATGAAAAGATGTAATGTAAGATGTACCTAAAATAATAAAATAAAAAAATATTGAACCACTTACTGTCAACAGCCAGATGATAAAATATTACAGGTTGAAAGTGTGAATCTAACTTGACAACACTGTGCCAGTATATTTTTGAAATGGATTATAATGGGAAATGAAAACCAAAGCATGAAACATAAACCGATTAGTACCATTTCACCCAAATGTATCCACTGTCAATAGCAGAAATGCTATGAAATACCAAAACCCACCAAGCCAGGGTGTTTCAGAATAACACAGACACAAAAGAGACTATGAAACAAGTTGCATTCAAGCTGAAAGCTAAAATGTTAGTTTTGCTCAGTGGGATTACAAAGTTGCTCAGGTTCCTCTTTTTCATTTAAATCTTATGTTGGCTTATTAGCATCAAACAATTCATTCTGATGAACTGGATTTGAAAGTGCACAGCAGTGAAAAACGAGGGTAAAGACAAATAATGAACAGCACTGACAAAGAGAGAGAGAGAGAGAGAGCAATAGCAGACAGAATTTAATAAAGGTCAGCAAGATACAGAGTTAGAAGCCGGAACATTCCTTACATGCATTTTCATGTGAATTAATATGAATCTTTTCAACTTCCTTGAAGGACAAAAGTTTTCCGTTACTTCCCCCATCTATTCTCATTAGCCATTGGAACAAGGGGGAGTTGAAAAACCACTCTTGATTACATTGAAAAAGAACAGATTTAAATTAAGATGACATTTTTCAGAACATGGTCCAGCTCAAGTTTGTGCAAAGCATACACAGAACACGTCCTTTAAAATGCTGCAGGGCAAAGCAAAGGAGAAGTCATCAGTGCAAGTACAACATATTGACTGAAATGAAATTGACAGATTGACTTCAACCGCCATGTACACTTTATCAGCATGAGGGCAATGATTAGAAAGCTTGTCCCACTGGATCAATATGCTCAGGCTCCATATAATTAGGTTGGCCGTTACCTTTTTTATTCAGGAAGCCTACAGCAGTAATTATGGCCTGTGATGGCATGCTTTGAAACCCTCAAAATGGACATTGACTAATATGGTTTGGGTAGCAAGTTACAGTAAAATACAATGATGGTGTTGACCACCTGTCACGTAGATATAATTGACCCTACATGGCCACCGTCGACCTGCTGAGGAGGATGCATGTTATAAATACAATATTGCCATTAAAAGGTGTTTGTTTTGTCAAGCAAAGTCAATTTGTGCTATGGTAATGGCTTGGCCCCTTGCTACTTGCCTATTCCTCATGAAGGTGGTGGCTGGCCACAGGTCATTGCTAAGCTTGTAACTCATTTTCAAAGGCCAAGCCAGGGGGGAAATCATATGCCAACTAATAAAGACTCTAGGTGCCGCAGCAGAATCAATAAAACTGGACAACTGGCTGCATTTGGATATGCATTACACTGTGACAGTGCAACCTCAATCAAGTTTTCCAAACATACTGATGGATTTGCAGACATATGATGGGGAATTTCCTAATATAAGCCTAACAATTGTGTTGTTCAAGGGTCTTTGCTAATATGTCAGATTTGCTCAGCAGATTTCAAATCTTTAATGTGAAAGTTTAATATAGAGGCTGAGTCACTGCACTATTCTAGTTTCAGCCCTCTTGCTTGTCATTCTTTTTATTGAGCACAAGTGGGACTGTGGGCGTAAAAGGCAGTCATTAGAAGTTGGAAGAGTTGACAGTGACTTTGAGTGGGAGATGATATGTACTTTTACATACTGCACAGTTTTCAACATGTCATCCCAGTTTTAGTGATATTTCTCAGGCCCCTATGAATGATGAATGAATGACACCTTTATTGCCCCTAGGGGAATTTGCTTTGCACAAAGAGCATACATACAGGACAGCACATTGTATAACATTAAAACACAAAACCTAAAAAAAAACATGAACATTGGCGATTGTCTGTACAAAACAAAAATAAACTGGACAGGGTTGTTAAACTGGGTAGCAAGATAGCTGGGGAACAATTGTGCAGTATTTTAATGAGAGACCAGTACACCATGAAGTTAGCACACACAATCATAGCCGATGTTCAGAACTACTTTTCTCCACAAATAATTAACACAACTAACAAAATAACATTTTGTCAGAACAGAGAAAGGTAATGAGGCATTGTTTTTTTTCATTTTTTAAACACAAAAAAACAACTCTTCTGAAATATCGTGAGCATCAGTAGTTCTGTGGGTTAGTTGGTTAAAGCGCCTGTCTAGTAACAGGAGATCCTGGATTCAGAACACAGCAGTGCCTTATTCACATTACTTAACAATTTCGTGTAGATGACTGGCTAGTCCACAAAGTCCTTCACTTTACGGCAATCATTTCCTGTGTGTAAGGTATCCCGTTGTCCTATTCATACAAATGTGCACTCAGCCACCCAACAAGATCTTGAGTTTCCCTCCCCAGTATTAGATTCAGTTACAATAATCAATATTGTATCTTGTATACACATAATTGGATAATTTACCTTACATGACATTGATGTCCAGGTGTTCGCTATATCATAAACACAAATACTTCACTGATTTAATATAGTGTGAATTAAGTCCAAATAATATGCTCAGCTAAAAGATCTGCAGTGATGACTCTAAATAAGTATGTTTTTTCTTTTGACAAGTTGGAGAGCAAAACCAAAGAAGGGGAATGATTTCTTCCCCTGTTAGTACAATTTCAAAACTGCTTTCTGCATCATTATTTTCTTTTGTCACGTATAATCTCCTAGTGTGAAATTTTAATAAATGCTCATTAGTGTCACATTCCCATTGTAGTCTAACTCCAAAGGGAATTACGCTGGATAGATAAACAGTAAAATGTGCAAACGTATGATTTCATCCAGTTGTTTGTCTCCTTGAAAAAGTATCCATAGACATTCTGGTTTTTCAGATAATAATTAAAACAAAGGCATGATGGCAGGAAGAGGTTATTTTTTGGTGAACCTATCTAAACAAACTGGAAGTGGCATGACAGTACTTTAAGTTAAACTCAAACAGATTCCAATATTTTCCCTGTCCTATAAGTAACTTATTTTATTTTCCACTATTCGGGTCAGTTCTTTTGACCTCCAACATTGAAGCAATTATTGTTTCCTCATGGATGACGATCCCCTTTGCTTCTTTGCCCAGCAACTTTTAATACAGCTATGCTCTTTTTCTGTTTCCTGTTACAACTTCCTCTGTAAACTTTAGTTCACATTCATCCAAATAAACCTCAATACACTATAGAGCAGCTACATTTTTCATTTGACAATATGTATGAATTAATAGTTGGTCCATATTTCAATTAATAATATGTTGCTCTGAAATTTAAAAAAAACCCCACTGTGAACAAGTGAAAAACTGGTTTCTGTCCCTGGAAGGGTTTGTGTGTATGTCTGTGGGTTGAGATACAGGCTCCTGTTATTTTAAGCCTCTGGGTTAAAACTGTGACAGACATCTAATGGATCTTGTTGACAGAAGTTCCTTTTCAGTTCAAGGTGAAATAGCAACAGTATACCATTCTTTCCCTCCCTCTGATTACTGCCCTGTAATGAAACATGACTGTTTGTCACACTGAAACCATATTTGAATAGTCAGCTGTAATTCTTTTGCAGTGAATATTAAAACATGGCAATTGTAAACAAATGTGTGTTCTCTGAACAGAACCAGTCTGAGAATCATAAATGTTTTTCACACAGCTTTTTTCTGATGTTGTGGGTTTATAGCCCAGATTAGGACCTGGTCCAGGCCTGTTGAGAGATGCCTGCTTTCACCGCGTTTGGTTTTGTTCAGCTGAGTTTGTCTTCTCTAGTTCTTTTCTCTTTTAGTTGTGTAAAATAAACATTGTTTTGTTTCTTGTCTTTAACTATTTGATTTATTTGATTTCACTTTTAAAAAATTTTATTCACATTTTAGTCTAACATCTATACTGTATTTCTTTTGTCTGCATTCGTCTCCCACAGTCTTCTATATTTGTCTTATTATTGGTCATTTATTTTTTTACTGTAGTTTGTCAGTCACCTGTCAAGTTTAATTGATGGATTGTATTTTTCTTACACAATGCATTCGGAGGATGCTATCTACTGCCGGAGGGGTAGAAAGGTGACAGGGACCAGCCACACATTGTTGGCATTGATTTTAGGATAAATGTATTTCAAATACTTTATCTACTAAAGGTGCATTTCTCAGTGTGATAGATCACTTTGGGGGACCATCTGAAGAATTTTATTCCGGTTCCTTTCCTGAGTGGCAGCTTGCTCCAGTTATATTAGAGTCTCAGTTGTTGTGTCTATGTAATGGCAGGGGTGTTCCTCTAAAGCAGGGGTCTTTTTTAGGCCAAGGACCCCTTAGCTGAAAGAGAGACCGTGCAGGGACCCCCTACTACATATATGGATGAAAATGAATGTATGGATATTGTATTATTTAAACATTATGTTTTAATGTTAAACATACATGTGGAAGGCAAAGGAAGTCCTTATGCTTTAAGGTAAGCAAAGCTTTAAGGTTGTGGATGGCTACCATAATGGCTACCTTAGCCAAGCGTATCATCAATGTTGTGAAAATTAAATGTTTTTTTTTTTAAGAATAGGCCGTTTTGCTTATAATATGTTGGATTCATGGTAATGTATATTTTCAGGCATTTTTTAATAATAAAAAAAAAACTTTCAAATAATATATATCAAACAAAAATTTGGCGGCCCCCCCCTGCAGTAACTCTGAGGATGAAGATCTCTGCTCTAAAGCATAAAGAGAGTAACGTCTGAGAAAAATAAAGTCTAAGTGCAACAGTACAGTGTGTAATGGAAGTTACACACTAGTTTCAGAAATCTTTGTGGATAGACACAAGAAGTAGCAATTCTACACTATAAAAATAGACCATTACAAGTCCTGCATTCATAATTTTACTTAAGTAAAAGACTATTAGCAGCTTCAGAATGCCCCTCTGCAAGTCTGTTATATTACATTATTGGATTATTATTACTGTGTGAGCATTATTTTCTTTTAAGATTTGGTTTGGGGGTTTTGTGCCTTTATATTAAATAGTACACATAGACAGGAAAGGGGGAGAGAGAGAGAGGGGATGACACGCAGCAAAGGGCTGCTGGTTGGTCGATTACGCTCTACCAGGTGAACTAGAGGCCACACTGTAAGCAGTATTTTAATGTTTTAGCTGGTTGAGTTGGAGATGTTTATAATTAGAAGATCAGTTTAAATGCAGCATACTAATAACTTAGAAGTTGATCAGATGTTTTGTGTCTATAAAAGATAGCCTACAATATTATAATATGTAGTGGAATATGAGTATAAAATAACATAAAATGGAAATAAATAAAGTACCTCAACTTCAACTATAAGTAAGCCGCTGCTGTACGTAAGTATGTGAGAAAACAGGTCAACAAAGTGTGTGCATCTATTTTCAATGCTACTGTAGCTTCTTTTAGCCATGAGATAGCTTTAGTTGCTAAACATTTATCAGACCTTGACCACAGCGGTGAAAGAACAGCAACACTAATATTGGTTGTTTTGAAAGGAACTGATAAATAACTGATTTGTTGTTTAGGTCTGAGATGATTGTTGGCAAATTATTCTGTGTGCAGATGAATGAAGAATGAGCAGTCGAGCCTAAAGAGCCCAAGCACTGAGTATCTTCACAGAATTAGATATATAGCGCATAACCAATGTTATGAACATGTGTCATTGATAAGCTACTAAGTAAAAGTTTAAAAAAATATTAGGGCTGTCAAACGATAAATGTTTTTAATTGCGATTAATCGCTGAATTTCTATAGTTAATTAATCGCATATTTTATCACATGATTAAAATTCTATTATTTTGCATTTCAGAACAGTTTTTAAGTACATATTAACAATCAAAAGCAATTGTTACCAGTGTATCTTGATTGGGAATCAAATGAATGCAAAGAAAGTTACTTTATGAACTTGATTTTAAGATTTGTAATTATTTATTTACTGTAAACAAAAGAAAAATGTGTGAATCTGTCATTATTGCACAATTCCTCCAAGTACCTAACTAAAAAACTAAAAATCCCTATCCTTACCAGAGTCAATGTAGTGTTTAATAACTCCTAAATAATGTTGATTACTCACTGACATTGACACTGATGAGACAGCGTTTGCAGCACCTTGCAGCAGTTCCAGTTGGGCTGCTTTCTCCGTGTCGTCCGCTGTGTATCCGTGAAAACTACTGTCCCCCTCGATGGCAACGAGACAGGTCAGAACATGCCAACCGTAGTACGTCTTTAAGACCCGAGTCCTCTACGATGCTGACAGGTCTGCAGTTAGTTGCCACCCATTTCGCAAGAGCTGTAGTAATTTTTTGGGATTTGGTTTCATCCACAGGTCGGCAAGTAGCACTCTCCAAAATAGTGCTTTGCCTGAGTGGGTAGCATGCTAGCGGGTACCATCACGTTAACTGTACTACTATGCTTAGCTCCGTAGGTGGTAGCTCAAGCTTGACGTGCTTCGGTGATATTTTAATTTAGCTTTACACAACGTGCATATGGCTTTCGACTTGTCTACGAGCCGTCCGGGAGTTTTGGAAAATAAAAAGCCCTAAAAAATATATACAAAATTATGTCTGTTTCCGGTTATTGATATTTAAAGCTTAATGAAGTTGTGGTAATGAATGTACATCCTCAGGGTAGGTAATGTTGGAGGTTAGCGGCTCCTGAGTATCTTTACAGATGTAAAAAACTAAAGTTCTATCAAAGTTAAATATCGATATCTTGCTATCCATTTTAGCATATCCTCAAGTAAATCAGATCACACTTTTCAATGAGACAAAAAATCATCCTTTTTTGCACATTGACAAATAACATTTATCCACAGACGTATAACACGTCATGGGAAAACAAATCAGAATTTATAAACCATTAAAAATGCTTCTGCAAAATTAACACACTCAAAATATTCCAGAAGATGAGCTGGCTGCCTTGTTACATGTTGTGACTTTGCATATCTCTCGCTCTCTCTCTCTCTCTCTCTCTCTCTCTCTCTCCTCAATGCATGGATGAGCAGATGAATAAGCTCCATGCCTAATTTACAGATGATTTATCCCATTAATCTGCAGTCTGCAGATGTTGTTAATTTATTTCACTTCTCTAACCTCCTGTTGTCGCAGCTGTTGGAGGTTGGGAAGGGGAGCTTTGTGTGTGTGTGACTGGGAGTGTGTTTGTGTGTGTATACTGTACATCTGTATGGTCTATGTTAGCATATGGAGGCATGCATGTGTGTGTGTGTGTGTGTGTGTGTGTGTGTGTGTGTGTGCACGCTTGTAAGTGCATGTTTGTGTGTGTTTGTATTTGTGGATCCTGTGCCAACGTAATGTGGTGTTAGGGCAAAGGAACAGGTGGAGCATGAAGTGAGACATGCACAGCAAGCAAAGCCAGTTCCATCTCTTTGAACTGCAGCCACTGCAGGACGTGACCAGACTCCATCTCTGCCAAATTCTACACACACATCTGTGTGTGTTTGTATCCAGAGGTGTGGATTGGGGTCATGTGATATTGACACCAGTCAGACTCGAGTCACAAATCTGATTAGTTGCAAACAAGCGGCAACTTCAGCGGGGCTGAAAAGTAAAGCCAAAGCTGAAGTGCCTTAAACCTGCATTTTATCTAATTTCCAGCAGGGGGCGACTCCACTGGCACCAAAAAGAAGTCTGATTGCATAGATGTTTAGAAGAAAATGACCCTGCTTCTCACTTGATTTATTTTTATTCATTTTTCTAACAAGTTTATGGTCTCAATCGCTAGTTCCAAGTGTTCTTCAATACAGCATGATGTTCATTTCGTAAATTATGGCCCCATTTATTTTAAGATAAAGCAGGGGATGCTACATGCCAACCTTTCAATCAGGACAGAGTCTTAGTAATGCTAACCATAGCATTGTGTACATTAAAAACTTGTTTTCGGGCTGTCCATGTTTTTGCCTTAAAACTTTGACCCTCTCACTGTGTGTTTTCACGTCATGAAAGTTAATTATAACATTTTATTCACCTAAAAAAAACTCTGTTGGATGACTCGCATCAGCCATTTAAACCATTCACAACACCGGCTCAGCAAAGATATCCTCCCCACCCTCTTGTCCAAATATGGTCATCTCTGACTCCAAAATACCTAAATAATCAGTTTAAGTCCAGTAACTTGTGACCTCACTTGCATTTTGACTTGAAATGACTTTGCCCTTCCCACATCAACATAAAACGTATGCTATTGAACAATAATGCTACAGTACTGTGCAGTTCCCATCATGTTGAACCTCAATGTTCTCTATTCCTATCAAAATTATATTTTAATTTAGTCAGCGCAAATAATAACTCTGTAAATCTGTATATACATGAGTATTTGCCTATTTCTGGTCTGAAAGTGGACATTGTGCATATTTACAGACTGACTGAAGATAGCTACAGATGGAGAAATCCATACATTGGTTTCTGTGTGTGCATATGTGCACACAGTAGTTTGGGTACTTCCTTTCAATGAATCCATATGATTAGATGGAGAAAGAAATAAACAAACAGTGATGCTCTCATTTAATTATTGAGTTGGATTTTTAGATTATTTGGTGTCTCTCTTGATAGCCCTGAATTGAAAACCTCATTACGAGGAGAAATTCAGAGAATTATCATTTTCATAGGACATTCATTACAGTGGCAGTCATCTTCTACGAGTTGATGGCAAACATCAGTAACACGTACAGACTAAATAATCCATTTTAGATAATTTAATCATTACTTGAATGACTCATGCAAGATACATACTCATCTACCTCCAGAGAATTGTTCCAGATGTTCCAACTCTGTCATGAAGTTGTTGGAGAGTAATGGTGTGTGTTTTTCCACTCTCACAGAGACTATACCTCTAAAATTAAGTCAAAATGGAGACCAATATTAGTATCCAGGAAAGAGACTATTTCTCTTTGCTGTTTCTCAAAACAAGGATTTGTAGTTTTGTAATTTTAGTAGTGCATTCTATCCGCCCTCCAAACAATTAGGTTACTACTTAACAGGCCCAGATTGGGTAATCAGGAGAACCGGTTGAAATCATAACCAAAATATTTCATGGATGCTGTCCCTAGGCTTCCTGTACTCGCAGCCCACTCTTTTTATTTACAGTATTTTATTACATATTTATTTTTTCTTGCAGCCCATCGTTCTTTACATTCATGCAACCCACTCGCAGAGTGCAGTCTGGTTATTATGACGTTATTATGTTTTGACTACTGCGACGGTGGCACCTTGCTACAAAAATAAACAAACCGTCACCTCGTACAGTAAGTGGTGCTTGTTAGAGGATGCGATCTGCGAGCAAAAAAAAGCAATAAAAACAGTAGGGCTGTCAGCATTAACACGTTAATCGCGATGAGATTAAAGACAGAGCATAACGTGTTACAATTGTGCTCATCAAGTTAATTGCGTGTACGAAAGATTCTTTATTTTACACCGTCACTGGTGCTGTTACCAAATAATCTTTGCTACGAAGAATCGTTACACTCTAGAATCTTTGGCTGCTAATAGTTTGACCCTTTGAGGCACCTTTACTTGTTGTCAAGCTGCCACAGACACTTCCTCCCTCCTGCTGCAGCCATGGAGATGAACACCACAGTTCTAAATGGTGCGTTTTACTTTAAAAAACTCCCAGACGGCTCCGTCGACAAGTCAAAAGCAATACGCACCTTGTGTGAAATGGAACTAAAGTCATCACAGAAGCACTTCAAGTTTAATCTACCATCTACGAGCTAAGCATGCAGCTAGTACAGCTAATCAGCTTGTTGCTAGCGGACTTAGGCAAAGCACTATTTTGGAGAGTGCAAGTCGCCACAGACCTGTATATGAAACCAATTCAAAAAATTAACTGAAGCACTTGCGAAATGGGTGGCAACTAACTGCAGACCATCTTGACATCTTGTGCATGCACTTTTGCAATTTATTTTTACATTTTTAAAAAGCAAGCTTAAGGCAAGCTATGTTTCTGAAGACATTGATTGTGTTACCTCAGTCTCGTTCTCAATCTTTTGATTTGAAATAATCAAATAAGTCTAAAAGTCAAGTTCATAAAGTAACTTGCTTTGCATTCATTTGATTCCCAATCAACATACACTGGTAATAATTGGTTTACATTGATAATACAGTCTTAAAAACAGTTATGAAATGCAAAATGATTACATTTTAATCATGTGATAAAACATGCGATTAATCAGGATTAACTATTGAAATTCAGCGATTAATCGCAATTAAGAAAAAATGAATCGTTTGACAGCCCTAAAAAATAGATATTAAGTGCAAAAACTGCGCTGAAAAGGCAAAAATTAAGTTCTAGAAAGTGACGTGGTGAGATGTGCTGAACTGAGAAACTTTTTCATTAAAACCAGCTCGCATTTTGAGAGTGAAACGCCTAATGAAGACGATGAGAAGGGTAAACTAAGCTAGTTACGAGCGGTGCAGGATGCTAGCGGTCGTGCAAAACATAATACAACGTTGCCTGAACCAGCGTTCATGTTTATGAATCAAACTTTATCTTATAGCTCCTCAGCAATAGCTACTAGTCCAGTTTGCTGCTAACAATGACAATGAAGAGCCAAGCAGCAGCCGTGAGTTCATAACTCTAGAGTGGGCAGGTAGGAGAGCTCATTGACTGAATATTATAAGAACTAGGATAAATATTAATGAAGAGTATGGTGTAGACCTGCTCTATATGAAAAATGCCCTGACATAATCAATGATGCCAGATGATTTGGCACTACATTAAGGAAACTGACCTAACTTGATCAGAAAGCTTTGTAAAAAAGGGTGATTTGTGCTGAGAAGTATGACAATTTTAAAAATTGGATTTAGTGTCAGAAGGTGACCAGTGTGCTAGTAGTGTGGAAGGCACAGGTAAGCTGTTGCACCACAGGCAAACATGATCAGATTAGTTACAATATAACCACTTTCTAAATCTACATTGTGAAGCAACACTTCAGGCTACTGTATTGCACTGAATTGGAAATTGTTTTATAAAATGACAAGGCTGTAGAGAACAGTATACTATTGCAGACTTATATATTAAGGTTTTAATTACATTATTTTAATATAGTCAGTCGTGAAGTAAACTGGGCCAGTCTAATGCATGAAACTCAAGGGCTGAAAATGAGTCCCATTCCAGCACTGCTACATAATGATTCAATTCAATTCAATTCATTTCTATTCAATTCAATTTTATTTATAGTATCAAACAAATCATAACAAGAGTTATCTCAGGACACTTTACAGATAGAGTACGTCTAGATCACACTATGATTTACAAAGACACAACAATTCCAGTAATTCCTCCAAGAGCAAGCATCTAGTGTGACAATGGCAAGGAAAAACTCATTTAGGAAGAAACCTCGGTGATGAGAAAAACTTCTTTTAGGGAGAAACCTCGGACAGACCCAGGCTCTTGGTAGGTGGTGTCCTGAGCGTAGCAGGGTGTAACAGGGCAGAGCAGGGCGCGGAGCAGGACCACCGGGACAGCTGCAACCATGATTTAGATGCCACCCTAAGCCAAGGAAACAACGATACAATGTTTGATTCTAAAACCCAACACAATACATTTTATAATACGTATACTGTATTGTATTGTTATATATATATATATATATATATATATATATATATATATATATATATATATATATGTTATATATATATAAATATATATATATATTCATTTTCTTGAAGTAATATTGAACTTTTATTTCTTTGTGGTTTAGGAAGTGATGTGTTTTATGCTAACAGCAGAAAAAGATAAAAAACAGTGCAAAGGTGCTGTTTGGGTGATTGCGTACATTGAGTTCAAATCGCCTAAGTACAGCTGCTCAACACTGCGGTTGTTGCCAAACTCAAAAAGACATTTGGGCATATGTTAGTCTTTCAAAATAAACTGCTGCATTTTATGTATTACTTTCTAAAAACCCAAACCTCACACGTGTGTTCTCATTGAGCCTTCCCTAAGCCATTCCCAACCTCTAAACTGAAAGGTTAAGAGCTAATTATATTGATAACTCATTGGCTCTATTGATCCCGCTCAGGAGTTAATTGGGTATTACTCATTCAAGTTTACACCAATTAACTGAATTAGAAGCAATAGAAGCCTTAGCAGTGGCAGAGACAGTGCTTGTTATTTTAGTCTCACTAATTGCCTCTGGTGAAGCCTCCTCATTACCTCCACTAACAGCCACAGAAAGTCTGCCAAGGTGTGAGCGAGCTCGGTCGTGAAAATAGCACTGATGGGTCAAATCTCTTTTTATCATCACTATCAACACTGGCTGTTTGGAATCAAAAGGCACAGTGGGGGCTCAGCCAAGGTATGTCAGGACATTCTGTAAATGTGCACTAATTAGAAACAATGACTGACACGAGGAAAACAGCTCGGGACTTCATCTCACAGCATGCGCTAATTTCATGGATAGCTGATGTGCTGCTTTTACCTTAGCTGTCTTCTCTGGATACACAATGTTTGTTTAAACTTGGGCATACTGCAGCACGCTCTATTGACCCTTTCTGCCTTTCCTCTCACTGTGCTGTGTCAATATTCAAATTAGCATGAGAATCTTGCAGATCCCCTTCAGAATAGGGGCAACATCAACGTCATTATACATTCATGCATCAAAAACACATCTAGTATTTTGTTTTTGTATGTTTATGCTATTTTAACAGATGTCCACATAAATCTCTGTTTGAATGCTAAACATCAGAACTTTTCATTTTTCCCTTTGTTGATGGAAAATGACTATTTTTAGTACTTGACTGAGTAATGGAGTTACACAATCAGCCTATTTAAGTCAGGGACAGTATAATTCATGCGTGAGACTGATTTCAAAGCCAGTAGAGGAATTTTGTTATGTATTATTATATATATATTTTGCAATGTGATAAAATTGTTTGCCGTTTGTTGAAAAAACATTTAGTTATTTAACTCAAAGGCAGAATGACTTGACCCAAAAAGAACACAAATGCGTCTGTTGCTGTCAAGTGCTTCATACAGTGTGTCTCTGTCATACACTGTTTCACACCAATTGCACAACCTGCTGCGGGGCTGACGCCTGAGGTAAATAAACGAAAACATAACAGAACCTGTGTGAGCCAAAACTGCTCAAAAACAACCACAGTTTCCATGCTCTCACAAACCCCAGTGATAGTGCGTCTGTGGGTGGGTGTTACCTGGCAGTGAGCAGGATGGCAGTAGCGGCTAGCATATCATCTGAGTCCAGTGGAGCCAACGAGGCCATATGTGCAGACTGAGGGGGGCTGAGCCACAGAACCCTGGTCCTGTGGTCATCTGCTTGGGCCAAACTGCCACACCATATGGAGATGAATAATGTGTGTTTTTTGAAAGGAACTCTGGACTTGTGGCATGTTAACAAGAATTGATAACTTGACTTTGAATTCTGTTGCAGGACTATAATCTCACCTCATCGAGATGTAACAGTGATGCTATAGAGAGGATAAAAGTTATGGCACGAACCAAAAAAATCCCATTGAGCTCAAACAATATTATATATGACTTATCTCTGAAACAAGAGTTAGAATGAGAAGTTCAAATGCCGGCTCTCTTCTCACCTCTGCACAGCTGGCCACTCACGGCGGGAAGTAGTTGTGAATGTCCGATTGTCTGTTTCAGAAAGTTACAAAATAGTCAGAACATAGATAGCACCCCATAATCTGATGTCAGAAAGGTGTGGGGGGAGGAGATTTTCAAATCTATTCTCCATCCGACAAACCCTGGCTGCTTAACTTGATTCTGAAATTAGCAAGATGCTTCCTTCAGTCAACCTTCTTCAGGACACCATCAAGGTCATCGGGCTTTACAAAATCCAAATTGTCTACTGAGCTCAAACCAAGATTTTTGGGTATATCCAGTAAAGGCTGCATTTTACAGTTTGGAAAAACTAAAGTAACGCTTTTAACCAGGCCAGCCCTCTCTGCAACGAAATATGTCAATAATTACAGGCCCACGCAGTGCAAGATCTGCCACCGGCTCAAGCAGCTCTGACATCTGACATTGCAGAAAAGCATTGCATCACAAGCAGATGCATGGACATGAGTGAAAATACTTACTGGTTAAATACATTCTGATGAATTAATCTTATAATGTGACTGAAAATTGACTGAAATTTATTGAAAATTGTTTCATAACTGCCCATTTATCAAAAAGAAAAACAACAGCACAGCAATTATTTGTCGCAGGCCAGTTAAACTGGTGTTAAAATACTGCATGATAATAAGTAGTCCATTAGGAGCATTGGCGGGAGGTACCACGCTGTGCTGCTGTGACAGACTGAGTAATCAAGATGCCTGCTCCGGCAGTAATGGAAGCTTTGCTGCACTGGGAAAATAGGCTATTCTGAATAAGATGCTCATCTGTGTGTGTGCAAATATGTGTGTGGCTGAATAAATAGAATTGCCATCCCCTGATTGGGGCACCATTTGGACCTCACACCTTTAGTTAAGATTAGATACCTGGTTGTTTCTGTGTTATAATTACATGTATTACATATTTGTACAAATTGTACAAAACATGAACTCCAAGACTCCAACATATTAGTAGCTTTGTTTTTAGTAATTTCATGAGAAATGTTTACCACATCTGTCTACAGTCGGTGTTAAACTGCATTAAGATGTGTACTATGGTGTTTGGAGGTAGCTCTGTGCAAATGCTTTCAGAGCATGTCTACTTTTATATTTTCCTAGAGAAATATTGGTGTTCTGTGTGTATGTGTGGTTATCTCTGTGTGTGTGTGTGTGTGTGTGTTTGTGTTAGGGCTGTATGTCTACAAGCAAGAGACGGCTGAGAAAACCCTGACAAAATCTAGACACCTGTACCCTTTACAATGACAGAAACAACATAATTCAACGTGACCGCCATAAAATGGGCCTTGTCAGAGCTCAGAATAAATAGAAACATGAGTCCAAATAGTTCAGTCCAAGCCAGCAGAAAAAAGTCAGGATTATCATTTAAAGCAATGGATTGCAAAGACAAGTATCAAATGTCACAGCATTTTAAATAAAATGGAATTGGATTGCCAGTGAGATGGAGAGGATTCAAGCCATTATTAATGAAAGTGCAAATACAAGCATTGGCGCTAGCGTGTATTTCTTTGTATTGTAGGAGCGTATTTGTCTGGGAAAATAACCAAACATAACTGCCATTTCCAGGGGCGATTGAAAGAATCCTATATTTCAAACTCACAGCCTGTCAGTATTCTGCCTTTGGCTTGGCAGTATCTCTTTATCGCATGTTCTGTCCATGATCAATGATCCATGTCTGCAGAAAGGAATTTCTGCAGACATGGATCATTTAATATGGAGGTGTGGCTAATACAAGATGAGTCAGCAGCTGGCCCTGGCCTGGTTTGCCCGGAAAGGTGAGAAAACCAGGGGAGAATGGTTTCCCAGAAATCAAAGAAGTAATATAATTGTATTGCCATTTATGTGAGAACTCAAAACTATATAGCCACAATTCTGCAGTCGTATAATTACTATGACCAGAGACAAAGTTAGTGTTTAATGTGAATCACTGACAGGGTTTGTCTCGCTTTCTTTGCCAGCTACAGCTCAGGCTTCAGCAGATGTAATGACAGTAATATGGTAACCATCACAGTCTCCTGCACCGGTTTCATTTGGACCCACTCAGTGTTATTTTGCAGTGCATAAACAACTCTGACATTCATAAATAATACCTGTGAGTAAAAGAGACAGGCAGACATGAGGCATGCTGGCAGATGATTTTCATTTGGCACCCTGTAAGTAGTGTAGCTCTTTCTCTAACACTCTGACCATCCATTTGTTTGTCAGTCTATGTGCATGGGTTGTAAAAAGTAAAAGGCATAGAACTCCTCCAGCCATATATCATAGCTGTTTTCATCTTGAATATTTTCTTTCTCTAGGTTTTTAAATTAATCTATCTCAACACTTGTTGATACTTTTGTGTTCATGTGTTTGTGGCCTGCAAATACACAACCCAATTACATTTAAGGAAAATTGCAATGTATGCAGGGAGTGGCAGACTTAATCTTCCTTTTCTCTATGTTCTCTTGCTGTGTTTGTCTCCCTATCATTGCTCACTACTATAACAGCTCCTTGTCAGAGTCAATCAACGACAACATCCCAAAAATGTTGTTATTGTTCATCTCACTGGAGGGAAGGTAAACGCCATCATTGGTCATGAATGAGACGAGTTGTCACAGAAACAAGGAGATTTGCAGAGATCATTTTTCTAAAGCTTCTCTTGCCCATTACTAGCTGTGCGTCATTGTCAGATTCCCACGTCTCAGTCTTTGCAGGGCTCCTCTCAATTTTGTATTACGTTTCTCAGCATCCATATGCATGCCTTGTTCAAGGTAATAAGGTATGACACACCTGAGTCTCCTGTGCTTCGGTGTGCATGCCCAGCAGTTATATGTGTGAAAATTTAAATCATTTAAAATTTGTACCGGTTGAGGTAGGCAAGGTTTGTAATCTTTATTAAATAGCGCACTGAGCTTGTCAAAGTGGAGTGGGCCAGTTAAAAAAAATTCTATTGCTTATAAGTCCTTATTGCACTGCTGTTTGAAGTGACAAACTACAATGCAAAGTCAGTGTGCACAACAATTTTGACAACCTGTTTTTCTGACCTGTACATCATTGTCAATTGAATACCTTTGGGTGAGATAATTACACTACGGTACAATAGGAATATTTGCCATTCTGCAATGTTTAAAGGTTTGAAAGCCATCTTGTTGGTGTGACCTGCCTTTGCTTATACTTGCCAGAAGTGGCTGCCAAGTGAGAGACACATCCTGCACTGCTCATAAAAGGTCATCTACAGGTCTGCATCAGAGATATGAAAGGTCAGTGTGACTTACCACTGAGAATAAAGTGACATGTCTCCACCCCAGGAGAGAGTGATTAAGACCAGGCCACAGACAGCTGCAAGGCCAGGGGTGCTAGAAAGTGGTCACTGATGGACAATGTGTGTATTTGTGAGTGCTCATGCATGCCATCTCTGACAACTTGATGATGGCCAAAGAAGTGTGAATTAGCACCACCTAAATGAGGGCATTGCACACTTTCCACTTTGAATCCAATGGCACAGTCAATCTCATCTCTAGCTCCAATAGATGTGAAAGGAGGAAATAAAGAACTTGTGGTCTTTTGTGTGATATATTGGTTTGGTAGTGTGATGTTAACAAAGACGAATTGAGAAGGGAAATGCAAGAAATTCTCTGCTGTTGCATTGATTAAAAATATATTTTGAAGTTATTCTGCCCTTGCTAGTTTGGTGTATGACTTTTAACTTGACAGATAGCTAACAGGTACCTCCAATAAACACCCAGGAAGCAGGTCTCTCAGTTCTGGATGTTTACTGAAACAATAAAAAAAAACAATAAACCAGTAAACATAATATATTTACAACGCAATGCTATGTGTCAACAACAGCTCAGCATTTCACTTAAAGTGCTCATATTATGCTCATTTTCAGGTTCATAATGTATTTTGAGGTTGTACCACAATAGGTTTACTTGGTTTAATTTTCAAAAAACACCATATTTTGTTGTACTGCACATTGCTGCAGAACCTCATAATAATAAGCAGCTCTTCGATCCTAGTGTTATTTCTGTGTTTTCTATGTTTTATGTGCTCTTCCGCATACTGCTACAGTCGACAGGAGCTACTGGACATTGGACTTAACTTACAGCTGGAAATTACAGTCGAGTCTCGCTGCTCCTACAACATTCCAACTGAGATAGCGAGACCAGTGGGTGCTCCATGGTTTGTTGTCGGTGCTGGCAGGCGGCGAAGACAGCGGAAGGAAAGGAAGCAAAAGCTGGGATGCCGGTCCAGCCTCCTAGCAAGGCTGAGGAAAGATCCCCACAAGCCTCCTCTTCGGAGTATGTTCCTCCCCAACGCAAGATCCCTGGCCAACAAAATGGATGAGTTGAATCTACTCATCGAAGGAAGTTGCTATGTCGGTGACTGCTGCGTTTCAATAATATCAGAGACCTGGCTTCACCCGCGGATTCCTGACGCAGCCATGCAGCTAGCTGGGCGCACTATGTACCGCTCTGACCGAAACAAAGACTCCGGTAAGAACAGTGGTGGGGGTCTGTATATTTATGTGCACGACAAATGGTCTAGAGATAACTTACCCATACATGAACACTGTTCACCGGACCTTGAGTCCATTTCTGGTAAATGCCGCCCACTTTTCTTGCCCAGAGAGCTAACAGTTGTGCTAATCACGGCTGTGTACATACCGCCCGATGCTAACGTTAGCACAGCTCTCTCGCTGTTGTCAAACATTAACAAACTGCAGAAGTCTCACCCCGAAGGTGTACACATTATTGCGGGTGATTTTAATCAGGCAAACTTAAAGTCTATCCTGCCTAAATTTTACCAGAATGTAAAGTGTCCGACCAGAGGGGAAAACACTTTAGACCATGTTTACACAAACATTAAACATGCATACAAAGCCAAACAGTTTCCACACTTAGACCACACTCAGACCACCTCTCTCTGCTCCTCACCCCCGCATACAAACCTCTCATAAGAAGCACAAACCCACTTACAAAGACGATCACCACCTGGCCAGAGGATGCACTTCCTCAGCTAAAAGACTGTTTCACACACACCAATTGGAGTGTTTTTGAACATCAGGACCTGGTGGTATACACAGAGGCTGTACTATCGTACATCAAGTACGATAGTACACATCCGGGTATTCCCCAATCAGAAGCCCTGGATGACCAGCCAAGTCAAGTCACTACTCAAAAATAGCAATACCGCCTTCAGGTCAGGAAACAAAGTACTATACAGCGCTGCCAGAGCTGACCTGAAGAGAGGAATCAGGAAAGCCAAGGCCGACTACAGAAGAAAAATAGAAAGCCACCTCTCCAATAACAACCCTCGGAAGGTATGGCAGGGCATCCAGCAGATCACCAACTTCAGGGGACAGACCAGCGCAGCTGTGGACTCATTCATTGCACTGGTGGAAGAGCTGAACACCTTCTTTGCACGCTTTGAGACCCCACCCCAACAGTCTGCAGTCATACCACCTCAGCCCCAACCAGCCCCCAGATCCCAACCACTGACTGTGCAGGCACAGGATGTAAAAGTGATGCTCAGCAGGGTGAATCAGAGGAAAGCAGCAGGACCCGACGGTGTTCTTGGGAAAGTATTCAGGCCTGTGCTGACCAGCTTTCACAGGTCTTCACCAACATTTTCAACCTCTTGCTAACACAGGCTACCATCCCAGCCTGTCTGAAGTCGGCCACCATCATCCCTGTACCCAAACAATCCAATACGGACAGCCTTAATGACCACGGCCCAGTGGCACTAACACCCATCATCACAAAGTGCCTGTAACGGCTGATCTTGGGTCACAAGTAAGACTGCCTTCCTCCCTCCGTCGACCGAGTAAATAGATCGACTGAGGACGCCATAGCCATCACCCTACACACCGCGCTGAGCCACCTGGAGCACAGAGAGAGTCATGTCAGGATGCTCTTCATCGACTACAGCTCAGCCTTCAACACAATCATCCCCAACATCCTGGTCAGCAAACTGTCTGATCTAGGACTCCACCCACTCACCTGCTCCTGGATCAAGGACTTTCTCTCTAACAGACCCCAGACAGTAAAACTCGGACCTAACCTCTCCTCCACCCGATCTTTGAGCACGGGCTCCCCACAAGGGTGTGTGCTGAGCCCACTGCTCTACACCCTCTACACCGCCGACTGCAGACCTGTCCACACCAGCAACAGCATACTGAAGTTTGCTGACAACGGTGGTGGGGCTGATCTTTGAGGGAGACGAGGCAGCCTACAGAGACGAGGTCCTGAAATTGGGCACCATGATCTCTGCTGACCTCTCCTGGACGGCAAACACCACAGCTGTCATTAAAAAGGCACAGCAACGCCTGCACTTCCTGAGAGTGCTCAGGAAGAACAACATTGGCAAGGAGCTGCTAGTGACCTTCTTCTCACTCCACCGTCGAGAGCATCCTGACGTACTGCATCATGATGCACTGCACTGAGGCAGAACGGAAGAAGCTCCAGAGAGTGGTCAACACCGCACACAGGATCATCGGCTACCCCTTCCCCTCCCTGAAGGACATCCATTCATCCCGCTGCCTCAGCAGAGCTAAGGCAATCATCACAGACTGCTCACATCCTAGAAAAAGTGATTTTTTCATAATATGGCCACTTTAACCAAGCAATTGGTGTTAGCTAAAACACTTAAAATCCTGTTAACATGCTAACGCAACTACCGCTATAACATATTTTATGTTTGCATTACATTACTGTACAAAATAACTAAACAGCTTGAAGCTTAATATCTAGGAATGAAAAGTTAATGAGGAAAACAAACAACAGCTAGCTTCTGTACTTTCCATAGACAGTATATAAACTGGACCAACAGATCCTGTTGCTCTGGACCAGTGAAGGATATTAAAAGCACTTTTCCGGGGAGCTCTGAGCGTTACTGCGCAGCCTCCAACTGAGAGAGACAACGTAAATGTGACATGAGCAACCTGTCTGAAAGTTATAAGTCTTCTGGTAGCTGTGCCAAGAGAAATCTCAATCATTCCCAATCTTGCAGAGACGGAGAGTTTAGGTAGATGTAAGGCGATAACATGGACACAGGCTAATTATTGCTAACTAAAATGTTAGTTAACATTAGTAATTAAACTTAAACAGCTAATGTAAGTCGAAACTGCCTGCGAGCTTCTCCTGTACTATACAGTAATTCCTCTACTGTGCGACAGTAAGTTGCGTGGTTATGACACAATCGTTAGCCTATTTTTATAAAAACGTCTGCTACGGGCCATAATGTGAGATACAAGGTAATGGAGCCTTTTATACATTGTAGTGTTTTTTTAGAAATAAACAATGGACAAAAAAAAGTATTTAAACGCTTCAGATGTAAAGTTATTCGCTGTCAAAGTGACATCAAAATGAATGGCAGTCAATGGAATGCTAATGTCGGGTGATCGTTTGGTAGCATCAAAATGGCGCCATAGGAGGTTTGCGTTCTGAAGCGAAGCTTACCCCCTTGGTACTTTCTGGTTCAGAGCAAAACTATGGTAAGTCAGAAAGGACAAAAGGTGCAAACAGTCACTTCCCCCAAAGGGGCAGTACAGTAGTTAATGTGTATTTCTTGTGTAGCCCACCTATCCCCAGTTTAGTCAGGGCAGGGCCCTCAGTTCATTAAATCAGTTAACGTAATTCACAAAGAATACCTAAAGTAATGTACTATTTCTCTTTTACCTATTTACACTTGTACATGTCTTGAGTTTGTTTAGACACCATAAATCATCTGTAACCACTATTATTAGGCTTAGTTTACTTAACCCACTTAAATGAATACATTGTAATTGCTTTTAAGGAATTAGCATTTGGCAATGAGATAAATATATTACTTATTTAACACATAAACTAACCTTTATCACCTTAGCTTGAAACCCTCTAGTAAAAGAAATAAACAAAAATCCAACTATAATCAGTTTTAGAAACAGTTAATGTCCAATATTTACTTTAGAAAATGGCAAAATATTTAAATTAAATGTTTTTTTTCTTTAAAACTTTGTTTCTCTTATCGCTTCAATAAATGGAGTTATAGCAAAACAATAATATTCCCTTCGATTGGAAACACAACTACTGTATAACCGCAATAACTATTCCCTTTAACCGTAAACAGACACCTTAAATCAGGTTACCTTATATTTCAAATTCACACTAAACTCAGTGGGCCCACAATCCAAGCACACACACACAGACACATACACAAGCCGGCATATGTTAAAGCTATAGTGCGTCGTTTCTGTCGCTCTCATGAGGAATTCTAAGTAATGACAACGACACTGTCGGCACGTCCACATGATACAAGCCTTACGTTATCGTGCATGCGCCCCCACCCCTCCTCCACACAGTTGCTAGTAGCCAAAGAGGACATGGAGGATTAAAAAAATATGGACTCTTCAGAAGAGGTCATTATCTTCACTCGAGTTTCTGCGCGGGAAAGTCACCGGACGCCACAATTTTCTGAACATAGCCATACTGAGACATACAGAGAGAGTTGTGTGGAGCTGATAGTCTGAATTAGCTTTGTAGCAACTAATTTGGCAATGGCTTGAATGTAACGGATGTTTATTAATATCAAAAAGGTATGCACTAAAGCTTTAAAATAACAAACCCTGTTGCATGCTTGATGTGATGCAAGAGAGTAGAGAAGTCCACTGTCTTTTTGTCCACTTCACTCAAAAAGAGCAATAAATAAAGCATGGTACCTTAATTAAGATTTCAGAGTCCACTCTGCACGTGTACCACTCTCTGGTGAAGAACGGAATGGCAAGCAGGTGTCCAAAGCTAGTGTGGTCTCTCTATTCCATTCACGAGTATAAATATATCTAGCTGCTCACAGAAAATATTTAGACTGAATATCCGGGTGAAGATTGTCGAGTAAATAGTCTAAGACAACAACTACATGCTTTTTTGTACAAACCTTTACATTTCTCGCGTTCCGACTCGCGTTCCAACTGTCAGCCAAGCCATTACTGTTAACCATGGATGTATTAAGAGAACTGTGAACACACATGCTCCACTTTCACCTCCTGTTTACCTGTGATCCCACCTACCTTAACCAATGGGCAACCAGTATTACTCTTATCCACTTCCTTTGACAACCATGAACTCTTCAAAATAAAACAAGATAAATATAACCATACATCAGTGTCTTTTAAACTTATTTATTACACTGTACTTTTTAACCCTTATTTGAAAGAACTTCTTAACCATATTTATAACAATACCTATTGTTGGTTTTTAACTAATTCACATATATTTTACAAATACCTTTAGATTAATATTTTTTAGACAATGTCAGGTATTTTTAACCTGGTTACACTTGAATGATTTTTCTTCTGACTTTCATGAGCCTTCCAATTAAAACAACAGTATTGTTTACTATTGATTATTACGCCATATCCCTAACCAAGGGCTATACCTTCTTGGGTCACTCTCAATAAAGTCAAACAACTATCAACATCAGCTCAAGGTAAATTATTGGCTCATTTGTCTTGGCAAAAATGAAACTGATATTTTAATGTCTAGTATTGCACACCGACTCAGTAGGTGAATATATAGCTTGAGATGCATCCTGTCATGATCAATGCTTCAAACTACAAGCCCTTCATAAGTGTGTCAGACATTTTCTTCTACTGCCATTACCATAATTTGTGGTGTTATTAAAAATTTGTCACAAGCTCTGTCATCATGGTTTTCTCTTAAAAAAAATTATATTTCACTGACATACCCATTGCACTTCTTGTGCTGTGTACAAATCCTGCCTAACTGGCTCCAACATGAGAGAAAAAGCGTATTTCTCCTATTTGTAAATGGGTAAAATGTTGGATCTTGCCACCAATAAACACAGCATGCATCTGCAGATGGGAGGAGTAATCACAGCCAGAATCATATAAAAAATCCAAAAGAATAATGCAAAAACAAGAAAATATGCCCAGGGACTAGTAACCTACAATTTTGATTTGATATATTATAGGTATGTATAGTTGTAATTTATTCAAGTTGCCTTCCATTTATTTTTTAGTATAGTTTGTTAAAGTGTGGAATTACAATGTGGGCAGAAAGAAGCTATGTTGTCACACACATTCCCAAATTGTATTGATGTGTTTACTGAGACCCTTCTAATTCTGTGGCAAACATCGCTGGCGCTCATCCTAAAGTGATGTCATTTGAGGTTTCTCAACAGTTGTGTGACCACGCGCTCACATCCACAGCAGTTTGACTCTGCGATCAGCCAAATCAAAATGTCACTTTCATGGCGTCTCTGGGACGTCAGGAGGTCTGCTCGGATTTGCTTTGGTAGTTTGTGGATTCTTGCCAGCTAATGTTTCGAAGCCTCCCTCGGTTTGACAGCTGGACACTGAGACGAGTTGTTTGGCATTCAGAACACGCTCACATCGTGTTTGTGCCAGAGATGTTTCCATTACCTGACAGGAGACCCACAGAGCTCAGCTATGATCCCCATGGCAACATCACATACAGAGAGATTAGACCAGATGAATGTGAGATAATGTGACATGGAATGCCCTTCTTCCTCTGTAAAATCTCTGTTTTCATCAGAAAAGTCTTCTCCCAAATATCGTTTCTTAATTAAATACTGCCAGTTTTTGAATGGTGGGCCATGTTGACATACTTTTGATATTTAAAACTTTAATAAAACAATAATTCAATCAAAACTTTCTTTGTTCTGAGATACTGTAATTTGAATAATGTTTTTCATGTCTGCAATGCTGAAGTCATGTAATTCACATGCCATCAGGCATGTTTGCCTTTACATGAATGATACAGTATGTATTACACAGCTGTCCTTTTTGTTCTGTAAATGTTATTGTATAAGTACTTCAACTGCAGGGTGTCTAGGATGTGTAAAACATATTTAACTAAGATATGCAGGGTAATGATGAGCACATGATGAGAGCATAATGAAAAAGAAGAAAGAAAAAGGTTAAAAGACAGGAACTTAACTCGGCAATTTGCATTTTTTTTATGTTTCAAAAGCAGCTTATCATACATTTAAAAATGAAAGAATACCACTTTCAACTTCCAGTTATGTTTTCCTGAAGAATGAGAAACATTAGCTACAAAGCAGTAGTATCAGTGCCATTTTACATAAAATATATGTGGTGCATTCAAATGTCTATTTCTTAGTCAAATTAAGTTGAAACCATTTGGTACAGATAGTTAATATGATGTCTGGGCCCCATATAAATTGTGATAGGTGTATCACCCTATCAGGAGTAAAGATTGGGGTGAAAAAAGAGTGTGCAGTAGGGGGGACGGAAAAGAAGGTACGCCAAAGTTACTGGAGAACCCCACTCTCGCTTGAAAGGAATAAAAAAGAAACCAAACTATTGTGTGAGGAACGGAAAACAAGTTGGAGTTACAAGCTTTAAGTAAGGGCCGAGTCTGTTCGCGTGGACTAGGCACACACTCGGTGAAGCTATTAGCAATAGCGACAAGTCTTGATGTTAGCCGCCATCCGTGTGGCTGTGATGGTAAAAGGTTAGAGTCGGGAAAGGAGCGTCGTCTAATCCTACTCAGCGGACAGTTAAGCTCTAAAGGAGAGTTGTCGCGACTGGCAGGAGTTGGAGCGTACCCTCGCCTTAAAACAGACCCGCACCTGCAACTAAAGGTGTGGACACACAGAGCCGACGGCCAAACGTCGGCAGAAAAGGCAGTTGGGCTGATCAGTCTTCCCAAATTGGTCAAAAAAGTGCCTCGGAACACACCAAGGCGACGAAACGTAATACGTCTCCATAACAGCAGGCGGTGCTAATCTGTATTGTCGCCCAAAAATGAAAACCAGCAGCTGATTGGACGAATGCATCACGTGGGTCTTGTTTCTCCGGAAATTCAAAGACAGACTGTCATGGCGGCTTGTTCAGAATACAACCTCATATTGTACTAAAATAGTTCACCGAAATGTGTTTCTGAAAACATTTTTCTTCTGTGAGAAATAGGCCATGCAGTTGCTGAATCTGTTTTCATTTCAGATCAACAAAGGTCAGTTTAAAAGATTTTCGTCAGATTTTGAGAGACTCTAGTCACGCTCATTCCGCTTCCCGTTTCTGAGTTAGCACTCTACCAATCAGATGGGTCATTTGAGTCCAACTGCCGGCAGTGCCCGCCCCGCCGATTATACATGTCAAATCGGCCAAAATGAAAGCCGACTGTCCCTCGGACGGATGACGGCACGGAACATACCGAATAGACTTGAGTCACTGACCTGACTGGCTCTGTGTGTCCACACCTTTAGAGAACGTTATCCTGAGAGTGAATATTAAAGTTAGGATTCCCCGCCATCTCAGCGATTCTCCATGGTTTAACCTGCTGCACACCGTTCTGAATATTCTGTCGTCACGGATTTTTGTTCATTACTTCACACCAGAGACTGAGGTATGGTTTATCTTTCACTATTTCAAACGTGGACTGGAAGCGTCAGCAGCTAAGGCTGTAATACTGTTCACGGTAATGGACCACTGTCAGGATTGACTCTGGGAACAATTTTCAGCAGACTCGAAGCACCTTTGGAGGGACAGTGAGTGTAAACAAATGTGATTATGGTTGAACGTATTGATTGCTGGACATTTAAGGATAATTTGCTCTCTGTTAAACTGAAAGTGGGAGTGGGTCGAGGTGTTACCTGAATGTGAATTGAAAGGGGTCTACCTACTTTGCTTTGGTTTTTGTTGACTGCAAGCTTGTGTTTATTTTTCTCTGTGGAATATATGTTTAAAAACAGTTAGGGATTGTCTACAATGAGACAATTTGTTTTAAGTATACTTTGTTCTGTCACATTGAACATTATTTCATTTTCTGTAATTTTTTTTTGGGACTAATTCCTGCAATAGTAAAGTTAAAACTGGTCAGGTTTCACTATACTAGGTTTGACTTACAACATTTTAAAGGGTCAATCAATAAATAATTTGTTAAAATATTTACTCAAAGTTATTGCAAATTATATTGAGTTTATATTGCTCTGGAGTAGGGGCATCCCACCTGCACGTGCAGACCTTAAGTTCGGTTTAGATGCACATCACACTTCAGGTAGTCACTGTGTTAGAGATATGAGTCCTGAAGCCCATCCTACCATACCTTCATTGCCCTACGTTGATCAGGGAGATCAGCCAGATAGGTGACAATATACTTACTGAATTAGGTATTGGGGCCAATTGTGCTGTGACGTACAGACCCAGATCTTGTACGCTTCCAGTCGTCCAGAGCAGAACTATACTAATCACACCCCTACATAGTGGGACTTATTCTCCGCTACAAATTGGCAAATTTTTACAAAAGAAAGTAAAAAATTAAACTCAGCAATTGCATAAAGTTACAGGTTGGATGTGTAATAAATGCAGTAAAGTAGAATTGCACAGACTCATGTACAGTAAACTTGAAATATCAGCCCTAGTTTTTGTGTTCTGTACCTCTTCAATGCATTTCCATGAACGGGTTTGTAGGATATCGTACGAAAAGTTATGCACACTCAAAGTATGATATCACATGAAAACTAGGAGACAGCCGGCTGGTCACATGACATCGGCTAAAGAGCTCCGTGTTAGCTGTTTAAGCCGCTACAGAGCTTCATGACGCGGCTACAGACCTCCGTCACAGCTCGTCGTATCAGTGGCAGTTAGTATATGTGTTTAGCCGCTACAGAGCTCTGTGACACCGGCTACGGTGCGCCGCATGGTGCTCCGTCAGGTCAGCGATAGTTGGTGCCGGTCATTTCGGCGGAGATTACGGTTACGTTTAGGCAAAAAAAAGTGAGCGTTATGCGGCAATGAAAGTTAAGTGTGGGCACCGAAACGACTAGTTAAGTTTAGGAAAAAGATCGTGGTTTGTATTAAAACACAAGGAACACGCATTTCCTGGGTGAAAGTCATTTGTTTTCCCTGGGAAGCAAACTCCGCTCCCTGGCTTGAAAGTGTGTTAACGTCCACCCATCACCCCCGACCACCTAACTACACGGCCAGCAGCGTTCTTATACCGCAGCAGTCAATGTGGTGTGAAAAGCACAAACAAACGTGGAAATCATAGGAATTACAGTGCTTATCTTTTCGTGGCTTTTCGAACGTATGGTTAATAAGAACAGACTGACCTCTTGCTTACACTATACATGACCTTTCAATCACACAGTTTCATACCTGTGTTTTCATCGGGCCCAAACACTGATGGAATGGGAAGTGACGTATGGCTGAGTAAACTTGAAAGCAGAAGAAGTGTGAAAACAGAGAATGAGACGGTAAGCAGTGAATAGAATGAGCAATGTGGTGGAGAGCAGTGACAAAGGATGAAGGGAAAGAAAAAAACAGGGCCATCATCAAGGTCATAATGTTTCTATCAGAGAGCTGTGCTGTTTCAGATCAGTATGTGAATGCAGTAACAATTAAAATGCAGATCACAGGACTGGGAGGCTTTGGGAAATGAGGCATTTTGCCAAGGCACACTTTAATAAATTCTATGTGCAACCCCATTGCAGCGTGCTGCCTCCCTGCAAACCCGAGCCGCTTCCATGGGCTGATTACAGAGTTTGTCCATGGTTTGTGCTTAGACAGACAGTCCATTAGTCCACTTTAACATTAATCTCCATCACTGCACTCCCATTATCCTTCTCCTCCTCCCCAGATTCATTGTTTCTAAAATGAAACCACTCACAACATTTTAGTGCATTGATTGGGGCTCACTATTGCCATTTAACAAATTGAGGTTTGACCTAGTGATGATCCATCTTCGTTAATAGAAAATGAACCAAAATATAAAGTAGCCTATAGACTGGCTCGCTCCCTCATCCTGCTTCACTTTCTCTTACCCTGCCCTTTCTCTACATTTTACCCACTCTCTCCACAAGTCCAATTATCAGGCTGTCCCTTTGAATGACAAAACACAAGGCATGTGCTACCCTATTCATTTCAGCTATACAATGACACACTACATTCGGTAACACTTTACTTGAAGGTATCTACATAAGAGTGACATGACACTGTCATGACACAGTCATGACACATGAACCCTAACCCTAACTCTAACTCTAACCCTAACCCTAACCATAACTTGTCATGACAAAAATCGAATGACACTTACTAAAAGAAGCATTATGTCATAAACGTTTACGACTTGTTTATAATGTTTATGACACGTTCATGACAGTGTCATGTCACTCTTATGTAGATACCTTCAAGTAAAGTGTAACCCTACATTCAAAAGTCATTTACTGGACTTGGTCTACAGGCGAGCTTTCTGTTCTGCCAGTGCCAGCTGCACCAACCTTTCTCCCTGCACCAACCTGGTAAAATGTTCTCTGCTATGCACTGAACCATTGTGGAGTGACTCTCCAACTCTAGAGCAATCACTTACCATTGTAATTTGTAGGAAGAAAGATAATCATGAAGTACTTGCTGTTCTCTTTACATTGACACATGTCCACTCCTCTTTAATTCACTTGAAATTATCTCTACAGCCAAAAAAGAAAGTGTTTAATGAAATAAATTACCAATAATTTCCAATCAAAAAGTGCAGATGCAATGGAGAGCACTGTCTCTAACAGACCCTACTGTAACACCTATCATTAATACACAAATGCAGTCCCGATACTGCACAGATCAGGTGTATCTCAATGTAACTTACACTTATTAATATGGATGTGTCCTTTGCAGTCAGATAAAATGTGACTGTCTTTCCCTCCCAAAAGTCAAATCAGTGCATTTTGTATTATAAATGATATTCACAAGGGGAAAGTGGTTTCTGGCAGCATCATAACCACAATGTAATGCTGTCAATATTAAGATCATAAAATAATAGAAAACTGCCAGCTGTGACTGGATAGAAAAACAAATGTCAATGACTGCCTCATGTTTAATTTCAACTGCCATCCTACATCAGCTTCAGTGGCTAACACCCGCTTCGCATGCGCACACTCGCACTCATTAGACAGCTGAAATCGACTGACTTCCCTCCCATCTGTGAGCATAATGGTTTGCCTTCATATTTACATAACATTACTGACCATCATTGCAGAGTCGGCACCACTGTCCCCATACTGATTGCTGTGCTATGAAGCATGTTGTGTTGTGACCTCTCACATGCAGCACTGAAAAGAGGTAATCATCTATCTCACTGTAAACCCCACTGCTGTTCCAAAATCTATTTTACAGCATTATTTACCCATTTTACTGATGGCTTTACCCCAAAACATGCTCTTTTTTATTTTCAGCAAAAAGCAGTTTCATTCTATGGTTTCATTTCCAATTTTCTTACAATGCATATACTCAGCTCAACATGTTTCTAGGACTACATTGGAGTGTTGGAGAGTGTGTGACAGGAGTGTCAAGGATGTGAAGCCTAGTTCAGCATGGAAAAAAATCTATGTGGGGAAAATGAGTAATTGTAACAAGCCATGGCATGTGGTCTGGGACTTGTTCCACCAGAGAGCCATTTTATCACACCTAATATTGTCAACACAATATTCCCCTGTTTTCAAACCTGGCAACAAACTAAGACAAAGCTTGGTTTATCCAAAGGACAACAATATAAAACACAGTCGGAGCAACATCGTCCATTCTATGAAATGCAACGAGGTAGGTACAGTCTTGTGTGTGTAGATAAGATGGCCACACAGAGCAGAGCAGCCTTATAGCTCCACACTCACATGTGCTTGGGCTTGACCTCTGTATATGGACGTGAAATATGAAATATTTGGCTTAGGGCCTGATAGTCGTCTTTTGACATTCAATAACATGTAAAATTGTTCTACGAAAAGACTTGTTTTCTTAACACCTACAATAAATCTAGAATAGCACAGACCATAAATAGGACATAACAAATAGATCTTCATTTTATAGTTTTGTTCCTAAAGCCCTTGTCTGATAAAACACTATCATTCTATTTAAAGGTGAATGTGTTAAAATTACAGAAAGCATTCATCAAAGCTGCTACTGTAAAACAGTCCCTATTAATAGTAATAATCATGCTGATAACCTCTAGAGCTCTAACATTTGGCTGACAGTATAACTGGAAAGCATGTCCTAAGAGGAGTTGGAGTCCTGAAGGGAAACTTTGAAAGGTGTCCTGCTGCTTTTGAGCAGTACTTACAGAAAACACAACCTCCCTCGACATTTCCAAATGGTAACCACAATATAATATTCAACACTTCTGCACCCTAGTGAGCTGTGAATAAACCAACAGTCTGTCTAGCAAGTCTTATAATTGCTTTTGAGAAATGTTTTTATCCCATCCTTAACCATGAAAAAAAAAAAAACTCAAATAAATCCAATCCAGAAATCCCCTGAGCGTTTGCCTCAAGCAAAAATTGTGAAATTCTTAAATCAGCATGTCTGCGGATGAAAGAGACTCCTGGAAAAATCACAACTTAAAGGGTAACTACCGTTTTTTTCAACCTGGACCCTATTTTCCTATGTTTTTGTGTCTAAGTGACTGATGGTAACAACAATCTTTGACATTGGTCTAGTATTAAGCAAGAAAGTTGCAGTCGGCAGCAGTGAAACAGGCTACAATGTTAGTTAATAGGGCAATTGTCAGCTTGTAGTTACCTTCACAAAAGTGCTCATTTTGCCACTGACAGGCTCAGATTGATATTCTAAGTGTCTGACAACATTATGGAAAGGATCCCTTCAGAGATAGACCTTTAAAACCTATTTGAGACATTTTTTGTTTAACCAGAAACAGCTCTGAAGTAGCTAGCGCTAAACCAACCAGGCTCCATTTAAAAAAGGATTACTTTTAGCGATAGAGCCAACATATTTTTACATGTAAATGAGTAAAGTATGTGTTTATTTTAACCAAAACGAGAGTTGTGATGGTTGGAGAAGTGGACAGACTACCCAAAACAGCTTTTCATAGTTTTATTTTGTCGACTTTGAGTTTAAGTGTATTTTACGATGCTAAAATTACTGTTTATTTACACTGAGTCTGGTGGGTTTAGCAAACGCGATTTCGCAGATGTTTTTATGTTTAAAAAAAGGATCTTACCCTTTAACAGAAAGGTTGACGTCCTTAGGAATCCTTTCCATTATGTTGAAAAAATGGTAGTTACCCTTTAAGAAAAAAAGAACCTTTCCGTGCGTCTTGCATAAAACATGCTTTGGTATATGAGCAAAGAGGAATGGAGACCAAAAGACAATGTTGTTTTGATCTATATCTGTATTTGTGCTCAGATATGTGTGTGATCTTTTGTTTGCGACTGTTATTGCTCCTGGTGGAATACATGCAGTATTATTTCAGCATGGCAAGTGTAAACATCCCACCATAGAGCACAGCTATAGTTGGGAATTAGCAAAGAGATGCAATACTATGTGAGAAAATACACATAACCAAAAGTCCTAAATATGATCCCATGCTGTCTAATGTCTGTAGTATGCAGACATTAGGTAACAGTTGTAATTGTTCAGCTAAAAATAAACTATAGTGGCTATGTTCATGGTAATAAAGGAACATTTTACCCAGAGCAACAGTGTGGCTTATTGGTAAGTTTTTAATAGCTTTTGTTGACAATGGAGGTCTGTGTAACAGAGGACTAAGATATATCAGGCTTTGGATTTGGTCTTGTCATGGGATTTGTTGACATTAAGAAATATATAGAATATCACCCAAAAATTCTAATTACTGTGTAATAATAATTGGTGTAAAAGGTGTACTCTAATGGGTTTGCAGCTCTACGGAACACCAAACAGTAGCAGACAAAGTCACAAAATCTAGCAAACTAGAGACCCAGTTAGTGGAGACCAAAACAGAGCTACATGTACACAGGACAGTCCAAATGAATGCTACGGTTGCTCCGTGTTTGCTGGATGTCTAAGCAGGCAATTGTTTGCTAACATGTGGGCCATAACAACTTTATAAGGCAGCTCGTTTTGGAGTTCTTCTGCCCCCAGGTGACCAAAAAAAGGGGGAAAAAAGATAAATGAATGCAATAGGGGTGACCCCAAGTAGTCGAATATTAGATGCTTCGATAGAAGGAGCCTGATTCAACTGCCAATCTCACAGTCGAATCTTCGCAGCGGCGTTATGAAATGAGGATCATGCCATTTTGGCTTACAGCCTATTATTATTTAACTATTAAAAATAATGCTGTAAATAAAAATGTGAAAAGAAAGAAGCTTTTAATAAATCTTTCTAAAGTGTGTGAATAAATCCAACTGCTCCATGACAGATTTAAGTTTGACTTTCCATCATCTTGGCTGCAGGCATTTAAATATTTAACTGAACATGTCTGGGAAAAGATAATCTAAAGTGTAGGTGCACTTTAAAAAAGTAAAAGATTATCCAAAGTTAAATGCAAGTTGTGTGCCACCGCCAAAAACGGAAGCACAGCTGTGATCCAGTGTGCAGCCCCCGGCGTGATCTGCCCGCCCCGACAGTCACCAAATCCTGCACACCAGACCAGCAAGCCACTGCGTTATATGCTGGGTTAAGCCCAGGCAAACAAAGGAATGACATTGTGGGGTTGGTGGTATATAAGAATGGTTGTCATTTCAAGCGAAAGATGTTTGAAGGCTTGTCAGGACATATGACACATGGGAGCACAGTTTTGCCACAGGCCTTAGTGCAGCTGCCATATATAAAATAAACATAGACACATTTGGAAGGCACGCCGAAGGCAGCAAAGTCTGTTTCGTACCCATCCAGCTCTGGTTTAGGTTGCAACTAATTACCGTGACTCACACATACATGAATATGGTAAATGTTTTATTCATTTGCACCTCATCAAGGGATGTTTTGCCCGTTTTGTGGCAAACACATGAACAGCTTAACGCGTTTTTGCTTTACGTGTGGTTGGTGTTTGGAGTTTTTAAAGGACGCAGAGCTGATGGAAACATTGGAAAAACAGGGGACGTCTCGACAGCCGCGGCCGGATAGAAGCTACAGCGGGGCTGAGTCCGCCTGCGGCTGCAGCCTGGAGCTCACTGCCCGTTCCTGGGAGCCAAGACCGACACCACGCAGCTGGAGGCTCAGGCCATATTGCTGGGCCCGCTGGAGGGAAGGGAAGCCCGGGAGAACCAGCACTAGGACTGAGCGGAGCGGACTGTCACAGCCTGCTGAAGTTTAAATCACAGGTTTCCTAAAGGGAGTCTGGCGGGACTCGGTCTGTGGACGACGAAACATGACTTTAAGTCTTGTTAAATAAATAAATAAATGCACACAGAAATAAATGAATCAATAGTGGAGGAGTGAGCCTGGACATATCAGTCTGTTTAAACTTCACTTTGAAGCAGAAACTCTTAGTTCAGAAGGGTGAAGTTTCCGTTTGTACCCATATCTGTGAACTGATTATAATAAATATTCTTTGTATTAACACATTAATTAGTCTCTTTGTCTTTTTGTTTAAAAAAACTAGAACATTGCATGAGATTTTGACGGCCACCGTAGATTAGCTGTTTACATAGATGCAGACTGTAACAATGTAATTTGAGTATAATTCTGTAATTCTCCTTTTATGTGCAAGCAATAAAAGTTGTATAGACAATGTGTCAATGTGTTCCCCCCCCCCCCACACACACACACACACACACACACACACAAACAGGTTTTACATACACTAGATGGACTGACCGGAACAGCAAAGCTTTCAAACTGTTCTTAACCTACATGCCCAACTGCTAGTTACCAGTGTGTGTGTGTGTGTGTGTGTGTGTGTGTGTGTGTGTGTGTGTGTGTGTGTGTGTGTGTGTGTGTGTGTGTGTGTGTGTGTGGCTTTATTAGTGTGCACTCATGTTGCTTTGTTTCTAAAGCTGATGGCTGTGAATATGCCTCCCTTCATCTCTTTTGGATAGAAGCCTTGTGGAGGAGCTTTTATGCCATGTGATGTTTAGATCGCAGTTTTTAAAATGATTATACTTGTCTGAGTGAGATGATTCAACCATTAAGCTACACAGAAAGGACGCATTTGTTGGTGAGGAGGAGATATGTCAAACCTCCAAAGAACAACACATTTCTATAATTTGCATTAAGTGTATGCAATTATCTCTAATGAGGCACAGAAGAAGGGACATAGCATGCTCTTCTTGTGAAACCCACTGGGATATGGTCATCTCCTGGAAACATTAACTGGATTCGTAGATGGTGGTCTGTTGATGAAAGACAAATGTAGTGTGAGAGAGAACCAGTAGCATCTATGATGTTTTAGATCTTTGATGATGTTATAGCAGTGAAGAATAGTTGAGATTACAGGCTGACTCATTTGAATGCTGGAGAAATGTAAAAAAAGCATTTATTTGTGTGCACAGCTCCAAACTATGACACGTCACACTTGTAAAGTGCACCGTATTGCCGGAGCATAAAACACCAGTTAGTGTTATGGTGTATGCTCAATCATCTATACATGTCAACATCTCTTCTAAGACATTTACTAATGAAAAACACAGGGTCCTGTGTATCATATTGTATGTAAAAAACATGCTTGTGCATTTTGCTAAACAGAGTACAAACACCTAAACCTAAACAACATTTATATTTCTTAATCTTTCTAGTCCTTCATTATATTGGGGATCCAAACTATATTTTCCACATTTTTGGGCACTGGGTGAAATCTAATAATTGCAAATGTTACAAAAAGCATTATTATATAAGTATTATATCAAGTATTAATATTAGTATTTTAAGTATTATATAAAGTTATTTTATTTTATGTTATTGGATTTCAGCCAGTGGTAAAACCATTGTTGTGATGTTTTTCGTTAATCTCAGTTGGTACCACAAAACAATGTCGTGGGGTAACTGTTTACTGGCTGCTAATTGAAACCTATAGTCTTACATTATTATATTATTTTTTTTATTTTATTTTTTTACAAAATATTAAACATTATCATTTTCCAGTTTTAAATGGTAATACTTCATATTGTATATCATAATCATATTCGATATTGTTCATATAATCTAGTAAGTATATAATGACATTATATATTATTAAAATATATATTTTAGAAAACCAAAACCCAGGCTCTCCAGAAAGCAGGCTGTATTCTATTCACATTATGCTTCCACTGTAACAGAAGAAGGATCCCAGGGTGTTATATTCACCGTACAGTAATACACAGAGGTTCATCTTCTTCAGGAACTGAGTCTATGGAGTCATTCTTTTCAAGGTTGTGGAACTGGAAAGCCTGTCATCTTTAATTCTCATGAGCATTTGCATGCTGTGTCCTCTTAGGGGTTTACCAGCACATATGGTTCCCTTGAGGGTCCTCCCTTTGGATTCACACAGGGAAGCCAACCAACCAAGAGCTGTTTCATTTAAAAGCACATTCTGCCATATGACATTTTAATAGTGGAAAACAAAGTATGTTTGGGAGAGGGTCAAGAAAGTATAGTTACAAGATTCAAAAGTTACCGCACAACTTGTATCCTGCTAGAGATGACACGTAATAGTTTTAGCTGACAGACACAAACAAATCTCTTTGAATTTACATGGAACTGTAAGAAGAGACCAAACTAAGTATTTTATATTGCAGGTGTTGGTTTTTCATCTTTTGTTTGCAGTTTATATAAATTAGCACCTTCACATTTGTATTAAAGCGCCCATATTATGCTCATTTTCAGTTCTATAATCAGGACATTTCTTAAGGTTGTACCAGAATAGGTTTATATATGATTTAATTTTCAAAAAACACCATATTTTTGTTGTACTGCATACAGCCTTCTCACTGCTGCAGACCTTCGCTTCACTTGGTCTCTGTTTTAGCTACAGAGTGAGACCTCTTTTCTTCTTTCTTCTTCTGTAATTATCTTTGATTGCACTCGCACATGTGCAGTAGCTCAGATGTAGATCATGTCAGCTAGCTAGCTCTATAGACAGTAAAAGAAAGGCTGTTTCTCCAACTTCAGTCAGTTACAAGGCAGGATTAGCTGGGAGACTTCTAAATGAGGGCGTACATGTAAGTAGTTCTTTTGTAGATTATGGTGAACTTGTGTGTGTTGTAGCAGTGCTTTGCTATTGAGAATGAGGTAGCATGCTAACACTATGCTACGAGCTAACAGTTGTGGTTAGCCAGCCTGCTGCCAGACATCACAAGCCATGCCGATTTTAATACCACTGGAGACTGAAGGCAGGACACATTCAGAAACCAGATTCACTCAAAACAGCATGGATGGATTTTTTACAAAGTTTGTATGTGTGTGGAAGCACCAGAGACACAGAAGAACACCCCAAATCCCAGAAAAAGTGTTTTTTTTCATAATATGGGCACTTTAACACAATTGTTTTTTTTTGTGGGAACATTAAATGGACCCACTTTCATTTCCTGGAAGGCCTAAACTCACATTTCTCACATTTCTAAATCCAAAACATAAAACTCTCCCCTTAAGCTACGCTTATTTCTATCTTGAACAAAAACAAAAAAAGGCGTTAATCCTAAAATAAATGCTTAACTTTGTGGGGACCGATCCTCATAATGGGGCTCTCTGTACTGATGTCAGTAATGCCATTAGTCCACTCACACACACAGTGACAATGTGTTACACTTGCACCTGGACTGTAATGTAACAGAGAGTAGAGTGAGATCACTAAAACCTAGCTGAAATTGCTTTGAAGCCAATTGACAGAATTTGAGTTTCTAGGTCATCAGGTCCCCACTGGGCCTTGTGTAAATAGTGAGAGAACATGAAAACACAATGCAACAAATGGTGCAGAAGACACACATGAGGGACAAACAGAATGTTCCACATTCTTACTGCAAAGAGAGGCTTCCAAATCCTGGATATAGGGTTGGGTTTATTGCAAGCAATACAGTACAATGTTTCACACTGCATCTTATCTACGGACCTTGTTAATATTTTCAGGAACACTGTAATTATGTATCTCCCAAGTGTGTTAAAGATAGCTTCTTTAGATAAACACAAAATAAATGTTTGAGGCACCAGAGCTGCTTTCATACTATGCTCGTACCAGATAATCAAACTGTCAAACAAGTAGATAATGTTCAAAGAAACGTTCTATAAACTAATATATAATGCTTATCATTTTAGTGTATGGCACAATGAGTTAGCAGTCAGAGAGTTGGGATCAGGGTTTCCAAATACATTACATATTTTGTGACCCTGGAATCGGTTAAATGTATTTACTTCAATCCATCCATCCATCCATCCATCCACCCATCCATCCATGTTCTGTCTGTAAATGAAACAAAAAAGTATGCACATTGTAAATAACAAATTATCTGGAGATGGTAAAAGTATTTCAATCTAAATGCAACACTATTATTAACACTAACAGGCATTTAAAGTACTTTTAATTAGCAACAAAACTGCAGCAGCAAGTCTCGCCAAAGTCCACAGGCAGCAGGAATAATATCCTCAGGATAACAGCACAGCAACAGCAGAGTCTACTGTCTGACTACTATATGAACAAATCTGGTGAGCCTCAAAGTCCCCAAGTGGTCCCTTCTGCATTGTCCAGCTTACAGGTTGCTGTTTGCCAAATAGGTATACACATCAAGCATGCAACTGCAGCTCTGACTTTTTCCTGGGAACATTGCTACAACCTCAGGCTATTTTTTTCATTAAATGTTAACAAGGCATCCAATTTGATGCCTGGCATGAAGAAGCAACAAAGTAAAGCTAATGAAGACAAACAACATCAACCTCCAAAACAGAACTACTCTTGAGCCAAAACTAAGGAAACCCTTGAGAAGTACCTAAACATGCTTGCACATATTAACAAACTATACATGAACAGAACATTATGCATAGACACGACACACATCCAGCAGATCACAAGCACACATGCTCACTTGAAAACACTGGTCATTTGTTTAAACTTAAAACAACTTGCATTTTCACAGTCCTCTCTTAGTTGCAAAGGAGGACGTTGTGTGAAATTATTACACCACTGCAAAAAGTCTTGGGATGGAGGATTGGGCTTCTAAATGTCCAGAGTCTCTCACACGATCTTACGATGACCAACATTTACAGTATGCTAATGTATTGTTACACATGCCTACAATAGTTATGGGTAGGGAATATTTCACTCTGTTAACAATGAGTTTGTCGTTTTTAAATTAGTTTCTTTAAATATGAATGATTATATATGAGTGATTATACACACTTAACCTATACATCCTGTGTATTTATATAATGTGAAAATCAATAAAAAAAACAATCCATCTTTGCATACTCACATATTGCATATTGATGACTTGTATGATGCTTCATAATGTTTTGTAAGTTTTATAAAGCACTGTAGTAAAGTCAATTTTTCTCAAAAATTGTATCTATAACTTTAGACTGAAATACTTTGAAATGGAATGCTTGCAGCTCTACCCTATTTATGTGTAAGTGTTCATGTATGTGTGCTTAATGTGATTGTGAATACTGTGTGTGCATGATTCTTTGTGCATATGTGCTTGTCTTTGTCTGATCAGCTTTGCAAGATTGTATCAGTAAGTATACATTCTCATACTTGGTATAAGTACACACACACACACACACACACACACACACACACACACACACACACACACACACACACAGTGTGAGTCAGACAGGTGGGACTCTGACAGCCATGAATTAGCTAGTAATGAGGCTCTTCGCTGTAATAGGGGGAGGCAACCATCGGCTGAAAGAAATGAAAGGTCAAGCTGTGAGAGCTGCCACAAACTTGTTAAAAGGTCAAACTCGACATTGAAGCATTCTTCAGCCCCAAATCTTTACAGGTTATGAAAAACATATATACTTAAGTGGGCTGTTCATGTGTGTGTTTAATGGTTGCAGTGTGGGGTTTTTGATTGATGCACATTTTATATTTTGTTTCCTTGGTGTTGTCATGAAAAGATCTTAAAGTAAATAAATATCTGAAATGGACATGGATGTACTCAAGTACCGCATTTACAAAAATAACTATTTTGAATACTTTAAGTATTGTTTATCAATCTATTTATATGTCACATGAAATCATGTAAAATTCTGTAAAATGTGTTCCTGTCAGTTCCTTCAATGTATGCATTAAACACAGTAATAATAATAATAATAATAATAATAATAAATATGTAAGAATACACATACACATAAAAATTCCAGACCTTACAAACATGAATAGGGTTTAACATGAAAAACATACATTGAACATATAAGGCAAATACAGTATGAAGTTGCCAATATAAAAGAAAGGACTATGTTAAATCAATTTGATGAATTTACTTTTCTCACCTCTGTTCAATAATATGTTTTCAAGATCTAATCCCTCAGAAAATATGAAAAAAGTAAAATCGAATAGATGACTGAAGACACATTGGGCGTGTCTTCCCACTTCGAACACTGTATCACTTGTGAGGTAGATTACGCCTATTAGCAGTCACTGAAAAGAGACCTGCTGGTGTGGTCTTGTATAATGCTCCATATTCAAATCCTTATCAGACACATTCACACAGGTAGGTGGAAGGTGTGCGTGCAGAGAAATTGTAAGTGTCCTAAGCACTCAAAATCTTTCATGGGGTTTCCAAACCCTGATTCCTCCTGCTATGATGGATTCAGTGTATTAATAATAGACAGGGCCACTATTATTCTGGGATATCCAATTTAAAGTGATGAAAAAGTAATACACTGAAGCTTGAGTAAAATGAGAAATATGAGAATAGAGATATAAAGGGGTTCCTTAGAATGTTGAGATGTGCAGAATATCATATTAGTCCAGTGCAAATTACTTTTGTGCAATTTACTAAGTGCTCACAGTATTCAAAGCCTTGGCTGGACTCCTGGGACCAAATGCATAACACTTTCCATATTACAGATTCATGACTAAAAATGCACAAAAGCAGAACTATGCAATCTGTTCCAGATTTATGAATCTCTAAATGTTCATTGTCATACATCTCAGTCACTGTGGAATTTTGCATATACGTACTGTACATGCACAAGCCTCATGGCAACTCCCACAACTCAGTTTCTCTACTAAATATGTAACTTCCGAGTCCCACAATCATATAGCTTCACAACTCTGCCGTAGTGAGCGTATTTAGCAATTTGTTAGCAATATTTTGATAAAGTGATGATTGTTTGGAACTTACTGAACATATGGTTCAACTGGGGGAGTTTGCAATGCTGCATGAGTGCTGTGAATTGTTCACATAAGCATTTAGAAATGTATGATGCACAGTCATTTTACATACACATAACATGCTTGCTCAAATAGGGCAATAAGGGAGTGTTCGTTATTTATTTCAGAGGCCACCGGATAAGTTTTGGGATCTTTAGTCAAAATAGACCTGACCCTCACTTCACCTGCAATAAATTTTGGATGACCCTCCCAAATGATTGGGGAAAAAAAGGATGACCCTCCTCAACAATTTGTTGATGCTTTCTGTACTGGTTTGCACTTGGCAAAGATGTACAGATACCCATTGTTTTAGAAGGTGTTTTGCATGTTTTTGAACTAAACAGTACGGCAATCATGCTAATGAACAAAAAAAAATTCAGCAGATGTCTTAGTTACAACACGATGGAGCTAGCAAAGCAGTTTTGTGTTTATATGTGCGAGCGGGCTTTATTCAGTTTGGGAAATCCCACGGTCTCTAAAGCTACAGTTCAAAATTGTCTGGCTGACTAAACAGGGAGGGACCCATCTGCTAGCGATAGGGGCCGAGACTGAGAGAGCTACATGGAGCTACATGGATAAATATGCACCAAACAAGCCACTTTGAAATGTTGCTGTTGTCTCATGTCAGTCTCATGAATAAAAAAGTTGGGTGACCCTCCCCCCTAGACTAAATTGGATGACCCTCCCATCAACAAAGAATAAAAACACATGACCCTCCCCTATTTTCCTCTGGTGGTCCTTTCCATAAATACAGAACGGTCCCTAACATGTATAAATATGTTTAGAATGCTGCTGAAAACTACAAGGTGTTGAGGAGATCAAATGCCCGACACGCTCATTGTTCATCCACACAGGTGTTATCACTTAATCTGCCTGATTAGAGCTCTTCCTAAAGGCCTTGCAGATATGCTTACAGGTGTTTTCAATAATTCTGTATGATTAGACCTCAGGTTGAAGATGGTCAGTGGACTTCTTGTACTGATTAGAATAATAAAGGTGTAATTTCTCTCACCCTACCAGGTGTGATAAAGATTCAGGAATACAGAGAACACAGTCTGGGAGCTGTCAGTCAAGTGCATTCTGTTAGTCCTTAGAAGAGGTCTAATCAGCCACAATAATTGAAATTTATCATGGCTTTGCAGGGCCTATTCTTCCAATTGAAACATATTAAATTAAATTTGTGCTATAAAAAAGGACAATTCGTGGACATGAACAGGAATCAATAGATTGTAATTTCATGACTATTAACAAACTGCCTCGAGACTGGGTCATAGATAGAAAGGCTGTTTTCATGGAAGACATTTTTGACATGTGGCTACAGGAAAAACTCAACTCATACTAACCATGCTACAATACACAATTTCAGGCCAACACAGTCAAGAAGTCCTCAAAGTACTATGGATAAAATGATAAGCTAGTGAGCTGATATGTGGACAGATCCACCTAATGAGAATTGAGCAAACTCCATCTGCTGATGAAGACTGGTAAACATGGTTAGTGGCCCATCAGCGTGGACAAAAGGATACAGACGCTCTTGTGCGTTGGATTTAGAGGAAACAGTACCACTAAAGAGCCTGGCGAGACTTATGTTAAAAGCTTCAGAAAAGGTTAGTAACTGGACTTTGAGTTGAGAGTGTTTAGTCAGGCGACTTGAAGGCAACTTGAAGATGATGTAAGGAACAAAGTACACATTAAGTCATATATATGTAACATAAGTCACTGAAAAAATATGATTTTATAGCTCTGCATATTTTATTATATTGTTTGCCATGACTTGGCCGATAGAGAGATCCAGTGTATGAATCTTGTTTTCCCATTTTAACCCTAGCTGTGGATCTTTTACAATGAAATCATGTAATCAAAGAGTGAGCTTACACAAATCAATGGTGTCCATATTTGTTTTAGAAGTATGGACGGTTTAGAAAAAAGTGAAGGGGACAAAGACAGGGTAAAGAGAAAGTGGCAATAAGTGACTTCTTCACTTGAAGAGATGTAAGATGATGTCTGAGAAATTAGCCAACAAGGGGCTGTCTCCTAACACATATATTCACCCCTGTCCCACAATGGCAGGATTTATTGAACCTTTTCATCACAATGTCTAGATCAATTTATCCTTTGAGGACACTAGCCCCCTTCATACAAAATTAAGTGAATCAAATTTACTAAACTCCTCATTTTTACTCTCTTCCCTCTCCCGCGCTCCCTGTCTTCCTCTCCATCTAGCGCTCTATTTTTCCTTATCTGTCTCTTCTCTCTCCACCTTTTCTATCTATATTCTGTTAAGAGCCTCAGGGGGTGTAAGAGAAAGGTATGTAAAAGAAGAAAGAAGCACTCACTGCCAGAGAGGGGTTTGAGAAATCCACTCCAAGCTAATGGAATACAAAGACGTCTCCCTAATTTTTAATCCAATTATCTTGTGATAAATGCTTTAAGGGGGGGTTGTTCTTCAACCCAGTCATCTCTTTACCTGAATAAATAGCCAGTGCTTTGCCAAAACAATCAAAGGCAGATTTTGTGTTGCTTCAATTGTTACTCAAGTGGGAAACAACAGAGAAGAGAATCAGGCAGATTATAATTACATTGTTATGCAGATTACAGAAACTGCCTGAGGTGGAAAGCCTGAGTGTGTACATGCATGTGGAACCAGGCCCTCCACCTCACTCAAACCCTTTTTTTGTTTTCATTCCTTGGGACTTGCCAGATGGGAAGCAAGAGTAGCATTTATGGAAAACGTTTGGATATTAGCCTCTGGATCATTATCAATGTTTTTGCTAGTTGCTGCTCATGTTGAACACGCATGGGTGAGCATTTTCAGAGATAACGTTATGAAAACACAATATAATGAACCTTTTTTCCCCCCTGATGATAATGTGCTGTATTGTGAAGCAGCCCCAGTTTACATTCTATCAGCAAAGTGCAATTGACTTTACACATTCAAAACCAACTTGATTTGATTTGCTTAACAATGAAATCTGATTTTGCAACAAGAAGGGCAAATGTGCCAACAAGCTTAGCATGCGATGGGCTGCCACACGTGTGTATGTGTGCGTTTATTAGCGTAAAGGTTTATGCATTGATACAGTATTTCTGTGTGTATTTCCTGGTATCACAGTGTGCATGGGTGTATTTCTCGTGTGTGTTTGTTAGTATTGTATGACCTTGAGCTGTCTGGATTTGCCAGGTTTTTCCCCACACACTTTATCTTCAAGCTGTTGTTCAATGGGGTGTTGCTGCAAGCAACAAAATATCATATTGGCATTGTGCAATTTCTTATTTTTTTTATCTCTTTGATGCCATGTTGTCCAGGGGAGGTTGGGAAAGGTGAGCTTAATTCCCATTTTTTTTCAGTTTTCTGACTCCAATCCAATGGGACAGGATAGATACAAATCAAATGAAATTATAGGCGAGAGGCATTTTTTCAAAGACCAAAGTTGCATTCAGGCCTCTGGGATTGGATCACAACCATATGTTGTCATTGTGGACGAGGTTAGCAATTATCCTAATCAATAGTTCCAATTCTATACAAGTCTGGGTGTCAATACAGCTCCATGTAGGTTTAAGTTTAAATAAAAGAGACAGTATGCCAAAATAAAAAAGTGCCTCACATGTCAGTGCGTGTATCTGCACCCTATGCTCCATGGAGAATGCTCATGTCAGAAGAAGAAATTTTTGCCTCCACCAGTACAATGGAGGTGAATAGAATTTTTTTTGTGGTGATCACAGCATTTCTTTTTTGTCTTGTGACCCCTTAATGTCCGAAAGTTGTAAGCAGTTGAATCAAGAGTGATTTTGCCTCATAACTATCTGGTATTACAAAATAAAAAGAAAGATAAGGGCCCGACAAAAAAATAAAAATTACAATTTGTTACACATTTTTCTTACCTTCTACCCTGATAATCACTTGCAAGCACTTAGACCCCCAGGTTGAAAACCACTGCTCAGGAGAAGGACCTTTTCTTCAGTAGAAAGTAGTTCCAATGAGAATGGTTCACAATGACGTCTATCCAGAGAAAGTGGACACATGGTGTTGTTAGATATCATTTCTATTGCTGTGTGCACCCCGTGCCTAGAAAACACAAAGGGTTAAGAAAGAAAATATGGGTTTGTAATTCGGGTTAACTGACCCTTTAAGGACACTTTAGCCACACTCATTCACTCACTCACTTACTCACTCACACACACTGGACTGGTGCTGTATTGTTTTGCTTGTATTAACAGCCCGTGCTCACCCAGAAAATGATGATATGGGTTGATTACGCAAGCAGCTCATTACCACCCACAATTACGTTTCTAGTTAGCGGCAACCTCTCGTGGCTGCAATAAATATTGTGAGAGCAAACGAGTAAGTGAGGTGACAAAGTATTATATAAAGAGGGCCAAATTCCAGATTAGGAGGAAAGTAGGGATGTTGGATGGATCAAAATAAGCCCAGTTTTACAGACCTTTGTCCGTGACGCAATGACGTCTGTGATGTCACGTTACGTCCTCATTTTATCAGTTTTACGTGACTTATTTTAAGCCAATCCCTGATGTTTTACTAACCGTAGCTACCGGTAAGTATTTTGTTGTCTAAACTTAACGTTAAGTTAGGGTTAAGGAACTTAACACGTGCACGTTACGTTAAAGCTATAGTGCGCAGTTTCTGTCGCCCCCATGAGGAATTCTAAGTCATGACAACAAAACTGTCGCTGCGTCAACATGATACAAGCCTTATGTGATCGTGCATGCGCCCCCCCAACCCCCCACCCCCCTCCTCCACGTAGTTGCTAGTAGCCAAGGAGGACACGGAGGATTTAAAAAAAACTTGATGGACTCTTCAGAAGAGGTAATTATCTTCACTCGAGCTTCTGCGTGGGAAAGTCAACGGACAACACAGTATTCTGAACATAGTCATACTGAGAAATACAGAGAGAGTTGTGTGGAACTATCTTAATTAGCTTTGTAGCATCTAATTTGGTAATGGCTTGAATGTAACGGACGTTCATTAATATAAAAAAGTTATGCACTAAAGCCTTAAATAGAACGGTCACATGACTACGGTGACAGTAAATAGAGCGGTCATATGTGTCGTTTTGAGAGTCTTTGGAAATCGACCTATAATGTTTAGGTATGAGGATTCTTGCATAATAATGCATAAATGTGATTTCCCCCTGTTATAAACCTCTACAGAAAACAGACCAGATAATGCTGAAACATAGTTGTGACAAACTGTAGACCACCTGGGCCGGCTGTAGTGGAAAACATGAAAGCACTGAGAATAAACAGGGAAACAATACTGCACTGCAAGCAAAAGAAAGCAGGTATAATGTAAAGGGATGTTTACATGCCTTGGGGTTGTGGTGAATTGAATAATTATATAGAGAGAGCACTTAACACTTCAGCCAGGTCTAGGCAGAAAAAAAATAACTTAGTATAAGGCTTGTTTTGGCCTTAGGGCTGATTTTAACCATTGGAAGTTTGATAGATTGTTGTTGCTGCTGTACTGGTTTTATCCCATCAGTTGGCACCTACCATTAACATCGAATTTGTATTCTCAGTTTAGTTGTAGTTATCCCCAGAAAAAAATCACTATTCATGAACTATGTGATTTTTGTTTCAATTTGAAAATAACTGTGCAGGTGACGCAAATAGCCTTAATGGCTTAAGTTGATTTTGAAATAATGCATAATGTGCATGCACAATCTCGTCCTCGTCCTGCCTGGTATAATAAACTTTATTTAAATGAAGGATCTACCACTTAAATGAATTAACCAGGCAGGTCCCTCCATTATATGACTTTGTGAAACCCTTACTGATGATTAGGTAATAGAAAGCACCTGTCAGCATTTATCCACTCATCCATCACACTGCTGTTGGGTGGACTTTAAAGACCTTTCTTTCCCACCATGACTGAAACGTCCACAACTCCATGAATATTTCATAACTATAAGCTACAACTTGGCCATGTACTATACAGCCCAACACATGTGCCTTCTCTCTTTTTTCTTTGTTTTACATGCTATTGCTTTGGCCTTGAATAACACATATTTAGGCATTTGTTTGGGATTCACACAAATTCTTAGCCTTTGATTTAAGAATGATAGTGATCATATTCAATATCCAAGCATGAGTTAGACTACAGAATGACAAATTGACAAAGGTCTGCAAGAAATATGATCTAATTCAAGTGCAGTGAAGTGGGATCAGCAGTACAAATTTAAACCGTATGACAACAGTGACATTTAATATCAAACCGAGGAGCTATAAAAATCAGCTGGTGCACAAAGTGGCAAGGCAGGTTGGCTGTTACATGAAGGTACCTCTTGGCTGCATTGCAGATATAAAATTCATATTCTGTGGCCGAAGCTTGATCTGCCTGCTTCTCCCTGCAACAGGGCCTGAACAGAATGTAATCATCTGGGAAACAGTGGATCAGTCTTCTGCTCTACCTGCCACTCCGTATCTCTCTATTCCTAACTCTCGCTGCAACACTTAAATAAATGTATCTGATGTTTGATATTACTGAAGCCACCTTAAAGGGCTCATTAAACTAGGTATATGTCGGAGAGTTTAAGAGCCAGAATGTTATTTTCCTGTAAAGACAGAACACTACCATTGTTGCTGTGGTGACAGTTTAAGGATGTTGAATCTTTTTAGCTCTAAATCAAATCAAAGATCTGTTCACACGTGGCAGAAGAATAATTTCAAGTCAGCCTTATTATAGTGAATGCAAATTTGTAGACAACACTGCACAGTATTAACCTAAGTCTTCCTTGCACATGTTTTTATATGATGGATTGGTTACTGTGTAGAAATTGTTTTGATGTGCTCAATAGAGAGAAGAAAAAAAAAGTGTACATCTGGCTGGAAGTGTTGTGTGAATTATACAGTTTCTTTACAGATGTACAATACACTAGCCAGGAATATTACTATCAGGCAAAGAAAACACCTTCCACCTTGTCTATTTGCTGAAATATTACCATCACTTGAGGTTGTTTCTGTCCGAGAGAGCACTCTGCAGTTGCTCAAACAAGCGCCTGTGGCCTTTCAGTGTGAGTGCTTAAATGAGGCCAGCTCTTCAATGGGAGAGGATTAAAAAAAGAGTAACTTGGCCCCGTTCCCTCTAATTATGTCTATTTCCACATGCCTCTTGCATGGATGTTGTACAACATAGAGAGGCAAATGAGAGAAATACACATTAAAGAACAAAAGGACACTGAGTGATTAAGTGGCTGAGCGATCAATCGAGCAATTGAATGAGAGTAATTCAACAAGAGTGTGAGCAGGGAGACTGATGGACTGACTGACTGACAGTGAGACAGTTGACTGGTTGTCTGAGTGACTGATGTCCAAGTAAATCTTTACTGGTTCTTAGCATACTAATCATGATATTGCACAGGCAGGCATGTAGGGTGAGAGTAAGAATGGAGAGAGAGAGAGAGCGAGAGAGAGAGAGAGAGAGAGAGAGAGAGAGAGAGAGAGAAATAGAGATGGAATAGAGGCAGGTGAGCAACGGGAGATGCGTGAGGCTCTGCTGGAGAGCAGTTCCAGGTTGCTCTAGATAAGACTCAAACAGGAAATTGCAATATGGAGGCACAGTGTCTCAAGTGGAATACTAAGAGACTCTCTCTGTGTCTTTCTCTCCCTCCATAAGTCTTCAGTAGAGGACAGCATGCCATTGAAATCCTTAATGCATTTGCTTTATGATTATTACCATGGCACTACACTTTGTAATAGTCATATAAAACTGTGTAATTGCTCTAATAATGAAGCCTTACTTTCTCTATCTACTACAGACGCCTGCACATAGCCAGCAGGATGTATTTCAACAGGAAAATACTGGAACATAATGGGAAACAAAATCTTATCTAGAATCTAATATATATAGATAGATAGATAGATAGATATTTACAACAACAAATGTTTTAGTACATTTTGTTGCAATGTTTGACTTTTTGGTATTTTTCTGCATACATCTTTCTTTCTGTTTGTATAGTGTTTGTGAGGCTTCAAATGAAAGTTTAATTCCAGCAGATATGCAGAGCAGCCAGCAGGGGGGAGTGGTGATCTCTGCCAAATGTGACAGAAAACACACACACACACACACACACACACACACACACACACACACACACACACACACACACACACACACACACACACACACACACACACACACACACAAAATCATATATTTGTTCCACAGCTAATTTTGAGAAAGACTCCTTACAACCATATGATACAGTGTAAGCCTTGAACCTAATGTTTTATATGTCTTAGCCAGTCCCACCATCCACAGTACAGTTTACTATTTTAAACCATCAAACCAAACTAAATCAAAGAGAAGGTGCCAGTATGTTCCTGTGCAACGCATTCTCATGAACAGGTTTGTATGATGTCGTACGAAAAGCTATGCACACTAAAACGTATGATATACAAATACTAGGAGATTGCCAGCTGGTCAAGTGACATCGGCTACACAGCGACAGTTGCTAGCTGTTTAAGCAGCTACAGAGCTTCATGACGCGGCTACAGACCTCCGTCACAGCTCGTCGTATCAGTGGCAGTTAGTAGATGTGTTTAGTTGCTACAGAGGTCTGCGACGTTGGCTACGGTGCTCCGCATGGTGCTCCGTCAGCTCAGTGGTAGTTGGTGGTTCAGTTACCTGAGAATAGGTGACTTTGAGCCGAGTACAGAGCACCGCAAGCTGCCAGTCGCGGTGCTCCGTTAGGTCAGCGGTAGTTGGTGGTTCAGTTCCCCGAGAATAGGTGATTGTGCGCCGGGAACAGATCACCGTGAGCTGCCGGTCATTTTCAGATTAGGCAAGAAAAAGTGAGTGTTATGGGGCAACGACAGTTAAGTTAAGGCACCGAAACGACTAGCTAAGTTTAGGAAAAAGGTTGTGGTTTGTATTAAAACACTCCCAAGGAACACACATTTCCTGGGTGAAAGTCTTTTGTTTTCCCCGGGAAGCAAACTCCGCTCCCTAAATTGAAAGTCCTGTGTGCCCACCCATCAACCCGACCACCTTGATTATACAGCAGCAGTCAATGTGGTGCGCAAAGCAAAAATAAAACGTGGAAATTGTACGAATTACAGTGTTTATCTTGAATGTGCAATATCCATTCAGAATCTCAATCATTTTTTTGCCAATTATAATGTCAGGGAGAGGAATTTGTGTTGCTGCATGCAAGGAACACTGTAAATAAGGGATCATATGTAAGTGTACCACAGGGTATATGGTACTATGATACGTAGGCTTCTTCAACCCTCATCCCACCAGATCCTTCAGAAAGATACAAAATTACTGATTCTAACAAAATGCTGATTATTTACTTGGGTGGCACTGAGAGTTTCTGCTTACACACTAGACGTTCAGCCTAGTGCATTGGATTCCAACCATAAAAGACTATTACACTGAATCAGCAATTGAATCAGAAAAGAAAAACGCACCTTATCCAACACATCAGCTTGGCTACTTACATAATCTGTCTCTTTTCTCATCTAGAAAACAAAACAAATGTAGGACTTGGGGGGAAAAAGTTAATTTGAATCTAAACATTTAATGTCAAAATAAATGACAGTTTTGTTTTCTGTCTCCAGGGACCCAAGATCCATCATAGTGACAAAGCTGAGGCAGCAGCATCAAGCATGACACTGTCATATTGTAACTGACAGCCCATCGACACATTTCCAGAGAACAAAATTTCTCTTCTAGTTCTTGGGAACTTCATGGACTCTTGAGAGAGACATGGAAATGTGACCCATGTGGAATACTGTATAACAATGAGAACCATGGAAATAATGAAATTAATAGATTACCATTTTCATATGTCTGCATCTTTAGTCATGACACAAATAAAATACAATGGTGGGAGAGCAAGGGAGTGATCAATAACTGACCAACTTTTCGGATGTGGGCATAGATTCCTATAGAGGAAGTAACACTTGATTGGATAATAACTGAGGTAAGGAATTCTACGGCATACAGAGGTGAGAAGTATATCTTTTCATAATAAGACCTTGGAATGCTCCATTAACGTGATATATGTACGGTATTGGTAGCATGCAGCGAAGGGTGGCAGCAGGATGGCTGTGTGATTTGAAAGCAATCTTCTTCACCTCAGACAGGGGTCCATAATGCCAATTAGCTGACATGCTTTATGTCCTGTGCAGGCCAGCTGACAGTCTTGCCTGGGCTCGGGACGAGATAATCTTAGATGGCCCCCCCCCCTTGCGCCCAGATCTCTTGTTTTCCCTTGCTCTTCCTCTCCTCTCCTCTGCTCTTCCTCTCCTGTTCCTCTCTAATTAAGTGTGTGATCAGTCTCTGATCCATCCTGCTCAGACTCTCTGACGGGGCAGCGGGCCCCTCCCGCATCACTGTGACTCTCTCTCTCTCTTCTCTCTCACCGGTAGCCTGACTCTGTCCCTCCGTTGTGGGGCAGCGGGCCCCTCCCACATGACTCTCTCTGTCACCTGACTACAGCTGGATCTCTCTCCTCTCTGTCTCATCCTCTCTGACGGAGCTACCAAACTCCACTGTTTCTGTCAAAGATAACGTATTGTGTCAGGCTTTTATACAAGCTAATGGACGTTAACATTAGAGCTGGCCTGTTAGGTTACACTACAAGGCTCGTAAACGTTGGCTGCGCTGTTTCTTACCTTGATCTACGTTGACTTTACTAGTTCCAGCTTCACCACCTTTTTTTTTAAATATTTGTTTAGAAAATCTTTAAGGCCTCTATTTTCTTCTTCTCTTCACTGAGCACTGGGCATTTTGAGCATACTGAACTTCTTTTTTTTAGTTTATTTTTTGGCCTTTATTCAACAGGACAGCTGAAGACATGAAATGGGAGAGACAGGGGGAATGACATGCAGCAAAGGGGCGCAGGTCGGAGTCGAACCCTGGCTTGCTGCGTCGAGGAGTAAACCTCTATAGATGGGCGCCTGCTCTACCAACTGAGCTATCCGGCTGCCCGCTGTACTAAACTTCAAATCAAATGACAACATAAAATTTTCATCAGTGGCCAAACCATTTTTGTGTTGGGGGTGGGGGGGTTCTTGACCACTATTTCAAGGACAATTAGGAAGAAAACAAATAAAAAGTTTTTATGTAAATATTACATATTTTTTCCACAAATAGGCATATTTTTTTTTTTAAGTATTCCATAATCTAATGAGGTTCTGGGCCCCCCACCCTGGGCCCAGGACAACAGACCCGTTTGTCCCCCCCTATCGGCGGGCGTGGTCCTGTGTCTTGATTTCTCATTTTTACTTGCATGATTGTCTTTTTATAAAGTTTGTAGTAGCATTGTTGATGGGGAGCCTGAGAACAAGAATTCCACTGCCAACGACTACCCCACTGTATTTGTTGTGCATATGACAAATAAGGAACTTGACTTGGCATGGAGCTTGGTGTTCCCTTGGAGTCTCAGTAAGTCTTTCAGGCAAAAAAAAGTACAGATTATTGGCTGGTAAAAAATCTGCTTTTAGGTTATATGCTGAGTTTAGGTGATATATGTTGAGGTATGTCATGACATTTACAGCCTATAGTTACCAGTACCAGCCATCTAACCTTTTCTCTGATCCTTGGAAAAACTGCTTCTGTGTGCCCCGTACATATTGTGTTTTAAGGCAGAGTGGCATTCCTTTCTCACTTGTTCACAATAGTGTGATATATATTGAATGCTCTTGTTCATCTCTAATAGCTAATAATATCTGTCTGTCAATACCTCACCTGTCTTGGTGAGGTATTTCAGATTGCAGTCCATGTGGATTACCGAACTCTTGAAGGATGACTGCATCAGCTCCATGCCAATTCCCTTGGTAGAGGTGGGAATAAAGGCTCCTCGGGCTGATCTATTTTATTTTACTGATCTTACTGAGCTTGTTGCTTGTTGGATGTTGCAAAAGGCACTTAGAGACTTGTTGTTAGCCAGATCCAGTTTGAAAAGGCTCTGTAGTGCACTTGGAAGGTTGCATCATCATTTCAGTGCAAACCCAGTTGGAGAATTGCAGGGGTTCTGGTGAGACTCAGCGGGAGTTTAAAATCTAAAATGGTTCAGCATCCGCCTCTCAAATGTAGGATGAGGGATGTTCAGTAGTGGTGGAAACTAACTTATAATAGAGCTTATTTATTAAGAAAGCAGCTTTATTTATTTATTATGCACTTTGCACCAGCATGATGTTACTGTAGAGGGGTGTCCTGTAGCTTAGTCATTTATGCCAGTCAGAGGTGACACGTTTGGCTAGCTAAATTACTTCCTATTACATTATGGATTGCTTCATCGACCAATAAATAAATCAAAAAATCCTCATCATCGTCGTCGTCGTCATTGTCATCTAGCTGAAATATAACATGGATTGTTTCTCTTTACATCACAAACAACATACCAACTTACCCTTACTAATAAGAAGTGGGACAGAACTGCCTATGCAATGTCACTTCATACCCAAGAGTGATATTTGCTGCACCTGGAAGTCTCTGGATAGTGTAGACATTTACATTCCACAAAAATGGGGGAAAATAGAGGAAAAGGTCTAACTTCATGAGTAAGATTCTCAATTTATATGATGGTATTTATAATAGATTTTTAATGACCTTTTTGAAAACTACATTATTTGTTTACTGGTCATTACGATCTTGAATGTTTTTTCTCTTACTTTTTCTAAGACTACAATGAATTCACTGTGAATTCACAAGGACTTACAACTTCATCACAAGGTTTGATGAAGTTCTTAAGGATAATAACTTTAAATAAATCTTCTTTGGCCCTGATGGAAACTTTTCTACCTCAGAACTTCTTGTTCTGCCATTCAATTTGTAAGGGGTGTAAAAGATAGCTGGAGAATTGGAGAGATAAAATAGGAAGAAAGCAGTTATTTCACCCACAACCAAGATGCACTTAGCACTTGTAGTCAGTTTCCATGGTTTTATTCTGTTACTGTATATATTTTAATAGCCTTGTACATATTATATACATTCTGATTGATTAGACTGTCATATCAATGCTGCTTTTAGCATGACACAAAGGACACTCTACTTTAATCAGCTGTAGTCGCTCACTTTACGTGAGCTACTTACAGACGTGTTGTCTGTCTGGTGTTTCTTGAGCTATCAAAACTGATATTAAATTCTGTCCACCTGAAGACTTATGAATATAATTACTCATATACAGTACATGCCATTTCAGGCAATTGACATTTGTCCTAAGAAATGAGTTAGCCAGCAGCAGGGGTACACTGATTTCCTCATTATGACGGGGAAATTAATTGCAGCTTGAACCAAGTGATCCTCTGTAACTACCTTGGGTTCATTCTGGTAATTTTGCCCAGTCTCTGCTTTGGTATATATGAGGCCTGTAGATTCTTGTTGTCACAGAGACATTGCAACACTTTTTTAAAGACGAGACTAACCTAGTTATCTCCTAATAAAACCAAGCGCATCGATAAATTAGTCTTGGCAGTTTGCTTTTCAGAAGTGTGCCAATAACTACAGTTCTCATTCAGAACACAATCTTCATTTCCTTATGCAGTGTTCAGAGGCACTGCTGCAATACATAGCTCCCTATGTAATTTTGATTCCAAATGGATACCATGTAGTATTGTTGCATTTATAATGGAACACAATGTTTTTCTCCATGACGTGAGGTTTTTGCGGAACTGCTCAAACAAGAACATTCATCTAAACACACTCAATAGACACACATCCACACAAACACATGCAAACAAATGTCAAAGCCATTGCACATCTACTAAAAAACCATCTCCGACTGCAAATGGTAGCTGCTATGAATAATGCACAGGCCTGCCAATAGGTGAGGATTGATTTAAATGTATTACTTTGTTGCAAAGTGATTTGATACCATCACACATTCTCTGAATCACTCAACTCCGCAAGAGCACATGGGGCATACAGGCAGGCCTCTGAATAATTATGTGATATTATATGGAAATGGAAACTGCAAATAGCCAAAAAAGAAAGAATAAAACGCTGCTGAATTGATGCTATTTTGTATATGATGTGATTTTGTAATTGTAATTACATTTAAATGTACTGCAAAGGAATCCTGAAGGCAAAGAATAAACAAAAACCTAAATGTGTTCTACAATTATCCAACTCAATACTAGACTGTCAATGTCTACAGAGACCCTGCCTTTTGGCTGTATTGTTCTCATTATTGTCATTAGATTATTACAGGGTGTTTGGGTGTTCATTATATTATATAAAGTGGGGTTTTAGCAATAACATTACACAATCAAAACAAGCACAAAGAAATGGGGTATAAAAGTGCTGAATAGGCAGTGTCTGATAAATCTTTACAATGCGTTGTGGTAACATATGTTCATATCTATTTGACTTTGTTTCATTCGAGTAGAAATGTTAATTAGGCTTTCTATATTCAAAACCCTCTTTCATTCTCCTTAATCAGAGAGAAAAGCCTAATATACAGATTTGTATGCACACATGGCCTTTATCAGTGTGCTATGCCTTAATGTCTAGGATAAAGTCTGCTAGTCAAACAGAGATATTTATTTTCATTAGCAAGCAAAGTACATAAAAGATGAACCTGCAGGCGTGTATGGAAGTGAAGGAAAATTGCATGTGGTGTACATGGCAGCAAATTAAAAAGAATGCTGTTCATTGCAAACCAATTTAAAATAAGACACAATTACAATAGTATGGAGCCCTAAAATGACATTGGGTTACGACTCTAATCTGAGGTACAGTATATCGGAGGTGGAACAAGCTTTCAATGTGATTACCTGTGTTTAGTTCATCATAACTGAAATACACTGTTTAATTTCTAAAATACTAAACATACCTTAGAGGGGTTTGGTGCGTAATACCTCTCTAAGATTTTCAACTAATGAAACGATTGGCTTTAATACACTAGCAGCTTATTAATGTAGAACTAGTACTGTTCACCACGTTTAAGTGTGATTTACTGTGAGCTGTAACGCTCAGTTCCTCAGATTGGTAAATAAAGACCCAGGTCAGGGTTTGCAGTACAGTTAATGTAGAAGTCTTCCATTTTCAAATTGCTACTGTAGTACTGGCTAGAGTAAATTATTCTGTCAGGTGGCCAAGCGGTCCATTGAGGGACACAGCTAGATATATTCTACAATCAAAAATGATGCATCCCTTTTAGTATAAATTGGTTGCTAAAATATACTGTAGAAAGATAGAGACTGAAGCTTTATAAAGTTGATAAGTAACATATATAGATGCGTCTCCTTTCTCATGGTGTTACCTGCTGCATACATGGTCAAAATCTACCTGTCCTTCTTAAAGACTTTAAGATTCTTTGACAAATTGCTTGTCAAGTTTACTGTCATGGCCAATATACAATTATTACTACATGACAAAAAATTTACCCAACCTCCTCTGCCATTTTTAACTATGTTCTTCCCTCCCATAAACAGTGCTGATGCTTTGGTCTTCCACTGTCAGGACACACTTTTAGAGATTGGAAAAATGTCAGAAGATATTAAAAAATCAAATATTAATCTAAGCTAGAACAGACTCAGCCATACTCACATGAAATATTAGGGCTGAACGATTATGAAAACATATCTAATTGGGATTATTTTGACTGATATTGCGATATGATTTGCAATATTAGAAGGAATGTTACATTTTACATAATTATTCTCATTTTTCATTGAAACACAACAATGATTATGGCGTGATTTTTGCGGGGATATGTACCAAACAAAGGTGTTTTCTTAAGTCTGTAGGATGATGTAAAGGTCAGGACATATATGCAGCAGAACAATATTTAATTTAAAATGGTATTTTGAGACACATTCAACCAATAGTGTGCCTCCTGTAATTTGAAAATTGCAGTAGGCCACATTGGGATATTGATACAAAACAAATATTTTTTTCTAACAATTACTGTTCAGCCATATCAAATATTGTATTGATTTATACTCTTGGTGTATCTATGGGCCTGGACCAAACATAGCCAATAATGGGCTTCGCGATAATGAAATTATATTCATTCATCAATAATAAAAATTATTTAGAAATACTAATAGCCCTACTAATAAATGTTGTTATTCCTAAGGCCAGAGTAACTGTAATGCTCAAATGTGTTTTAGGATTAATATGAATTTAAATCTTTGACTTTGGTTTTCATTTTTATTTTTGTGGATTGTGTATCATCCTGAGGTTGCAAGTTGTTGTTTGTGAATCCTAAAGAGAAATGTCCCAGTCTTTTCTTTTCTCCACTCGGGCTACTGGGTACTTGCAACATGACTGGCTGGAACAATTAATTCCAGCAGTGTCCTGTCTGTTGCAATAAAAGCTCAGTTCAGTGATGTGCATGGTTTAGGATTTAATTACCCTTAGAGGTAGAAAGGCATGAACAGAGTATTACTGTGGGTTTGTGTGTGTTTGCTAGATAGAAAAGTAGTTGGGGGAGGGGGAGCAGTAGCACCTACTGAACTAACAGCATTCATGCACCGATAAGGGTGTAAGGTTATTATACATTTAATCTGAGAACATTTCAACAGTTTGTAGACCTCTGAAGAATAATTTTGGAAATTCGAGAAGAAAACAGAGTTTAGGAATTAAATTACCTTTCTTTCCTTCTTTTGTATTGGAGAGCATTCAAGAGTGCACTCTCTGATTCCACTGAATTTCTTTCTCATACTAATTCATTTCATTTATAAAGTTGTCTCTTAAAATTGTTGTATAGATCCATGGTGGCAAACAGCAATAAGGCTGCTAAAAGAACATAACATTGCCATGAACTGTTGTGTATACACCACGAAGCAAACACCTATAGGGACCTGACAACAGAACCCAAGAGGCTCAAAACCTTGTTAAGCAAACTACTGTTATTGAGCTTTTCAGTGCTGTCATCCATATAATTTCTATGCCAGCCAGGGTTTTCTTACAGAGTATTGTAAATTGTGTAATGCAAAGTCATAATGGCCTATGCTTCATGTACAGTGGCAAAAAAGAATACATTGTAAGAATAAAAACACTACTTTTGTTCTGCTACAGTAGCTGGGTTTTGTGTTTCTTTTTCATACAGTTACTCTTATGACTAGCACTAAAGTCATGAATCTTTCAATTACTGCTTACAACTGGGTCAATTTAGTTTGCCTTATGTACAGGAAGGGAAGTACAGAGGTTTTTTCTGTCCTTTTCAGTAACCAAGACTCCACCCAGGACCTGATTAGAGCTGGGACCAAATTATATTTAGTGTTGTTGGGTTTGGGTTCGTCTGGATCAACGAAAGCACATTTCCAGGATAATTGCCTGACACCTGCTTCCGCTTTCTGTGTGTTGTCTAAATCCCTTCACTTCAGGAAACAACATCTTCGAGCTAGCAAACTACACGCTGAAAATGGCAAGTTTTGAAGAGAATTTGGAAGGCATGCCTGCTTGGTTCTTTTGGTGAATGATTGTAAAGATTTACGAAGAATAAGTTTACGGAATTTACTATCTATCTGGGACATTTTGGGAAAGATTGGTAGGGATTGGTGGGGATTGCTGTGGACGAAGTACACACGGCAACACACTGGTAAGAGCAAATTACGTTTAACAATGTATCTAGCTAATTTAAATAGCTCCTGCTACTGTATTGTGTAAACAGTTAACTTTATTTAATATTGTATGTGGCGTTTCTTTTGTGGGGTGCAAATGTTCCTCCAAAACAAGTTAATTCCCGAGACCATATTGCACAGCTACCGTCGCTGCATCCAGAGCTTAACGTTGCCCAAGACAATTGGGATCGGTTTAAAAAAATGCAAACAACCGAGAGCATTGTTTTTCTCTATCCTAAAATGTACAGTATCTGTGGTGTATACAGACCTTACTCCACAGTGCAGTAGAGATAGGTCTGGCAATGCAAAATTAGTTTTGGGTCTGTTTTGTTGCTGTGGGTCTCAAAGCAATACGTATAATATCAAATACATTTAAAATGTAATTTGCATGGTTCTAACTGAGCAGCGATTTGTCTTTTTTATGTGTTGTTGGTGGTGGTGGTTACACAAATAACCCTAGCTCAAAGATCTTTAGCTAAGCTTCACCTTTGCTGTCTTTACCTACAGTTTACCACTGACTCAATCATTTACAACTGCTATCAAACACCTACGTCATAGATTCCATAGTATAAGTAGATGTATACTGAATGAAGTATAATATCTCAGAGGTATGATATTTACTATTTAGTGATCTTCATTTTTAAAATAGCTTTGTCACAGAGCACTGAAGTAAAAAAGGTGAAACACTTAATTGGTCCCCTTGAGTATATTTTGATTTCTGATTGGACTGGAACCTTGTACCACATCTGAGAATGACTCTTGATAGAAATCCTTTACGTTTTTTTATACTGTAGGCCTACAATACATTTTAAGACCATGATTGCATTAAATTCCTTGCTGTGTCTGTGTGGGTTTTCTCTGGTGTTCCAGTTTCTTCCCACAATCCAAGGTTGGGTAAATTGGAGACTCTACATTGCATGTAGGTGTAAATATTTGTGTCTGTCTATATGTGTTAGCTCTGTTTAGACCTGTCCCAAGTGCACTGTGTACACTCTGATCCAGCATAGTGTATGTGAGCTATGCACATCACTGTGTAAAGTGATTGTTACTCTTGGCCAGAGCTCCAGAGTGAGTGAATGAGTATTAGTCATGTCCTTGGTTGTTCTGTCGCGCGGCTGTGAGTTGAAAGGCAGTGAGAGCCCTTGAGCAGGAAATGATGTAATAGATATGAGAGAGTGTGGGGCCCATTGTCATAGTGTGAGTGCGCGTGTATTTGTGCCTATACGTGCATGTTTTTGTGTGCTTGTATGTGTATCTGCTTTCTTGGCAGAGACCAGCTGCTCACAACAGCTACATCAATGGCTGTAGGCTTGTAATTCCTCACATCAGCAATTCTTACAGATGGAAAATGGAAATGAAAAAGCCCCTGGAACAGGATTTGTTACGCATCACATATGGGCGTGTTATACACAAATGTTTCAAATGTCTTCATTTTATCATTTTGTCATCATTGCTATGGCTTTACACCTCTGCCTTACTGTGTCCCTTCACTGTCACAGCTGATAATGATTTATTGTTATGGAAAACGAGCTGCAGAACATGCTACTGCCAGTGCTTTGAAAACAACCCAACTCCAGGAATACAACTGTGGGTTGGTTGGGAGTCTGCACTTGGGGTCCCATGCTATTTGTTTACTACTACTAGAACCTGAAATTATGGGATCCTGCAAACTCATAACAGGGGAAAAAGGTGACAAATACCCAAACCCTGAATCCCGAACCTCCGGGATGAAATATTTTGAAATACCAGCTTTTAAATGTATCATTCTGGTGTACGCTGAGAAGAAAATTGATGTGCGGGACAGTTTTATTCCTACACTCAGTGCTACTTTTCCACAGCTAGAGCCTAGGCCAGCTTCACCATCACAGGTGCAAGGGTTAACATTAGCGAATGTTCAGCAAGAGTAGCGCGAATCATAGCCTAGACAAAGTGATTCAATTTGCATTGGTAAAACCCTGTGACTTTATGGTTTAATATAATTCATTGTTTTTAATAACATTTTTAATTAGGTAGCCTATCAACAGTAAAATAAAAGCTGTGATTTAAAGGTGCAATATGTAATACTGATAGCTAGTGTTTAAAATAGTTACTGCAGTACAAATTCAAAATACTGGAGAGAGTCTTCCCCACCTCCTCCCCAGACTCGAAGTTCATGGAGGTTACTAGGCTGAGACAGCAGCATCCACAACAATGTTGCTAGATGCTTGTCTCACATAGCCAGACATTACTTAACAGCACAGCGGAGTAGCTAACGTTAGATGCTGGCTATATTGACATAACAATATATATATGTCAGAAAAGCCCATGCTCACGCTCAGCTCTGTACCCAACTCACAAGCACACTTTTTTGGCTTAGAATTACGGTAGGAACTGCTAAAAACACAACAACCTCGCGGTCCCCTCCACGCGACGGACAGACACACTTCCTAGGCTTAGAATTAGGGTAGGAACCGCTAAAAACACACCAACCTCGCTGTCCTCTCCACTCGACGGACAGACACACTTCCTTGGCTTAGAATTACGGTGAGAACCGCTAAGAATAACATTACCTTGCCATCCTCTCCACCCGACTGAACACACTTTATTGTCTTAGAATTACTGCAACAATCGCTAAACACATTGCAAACTCAATGTCCTCTCTTCCCGATTTACCGCCCCCCTCTCTTGGCTTAAAAAACTCACCATTGTCGGCTACAGCCACTGAACAGGCTACACGTTGTAAACAGCCGTGGCCCGCTTGCCTGGTCCTCCGGTAACATTAGCTAGCAGTTAGCAGGGTTAGCAGTTAGCAGGGTTAGCATGGCGGTGTTATCCAGCACCAGTTGGGATCCCTTTACTGGCTGTGTCTCAACTGTTTTTGCGAGTAACCAACTCGGGTACTCTAGCTATATAATTCAATGTGAGTATACAAATGTTGAAATTACATAAAATAAGGTCCCTTGTAGCCGTGATAAAATAAAATGGACATTTTAAAAGGAGAAATTACTGGCATTAGCATTGTTGTCAGAAAAGATAGTATTTCATCTTAGAATGTTTACTTAATATCTGATGATGCATTGGGGTAATTTGTGGATGTATTACAGTAAATATATTACATATTGGACCTTTAACTTGGTGACGTAGAAAACTGCAAGCTTCTAATCTATACACACCGCTACATTAGCAACCCGCTGAAATGAAGGTACAGGCACCTAACATCTGGGGAGTGCTAACACCACACCAAATTCTACTCTCAAATTTAACATTTTAAAGTTTCTTACTACTTACTAGTAAAGTCTCTATCAACTACACGGCACTTAAATAAATCTTACCTTTAAAGCTAGTTCACCACTCTCATTATTTCCTTCTTCCAAAACAGTGGTGAAGAACAGCAGGAGCAAATGCCAGGAGTTGAGTTTTCAATTAAACAAAATTGTATGTTAACTGAATGCCAAACTAATCAGCACACAAGGCTTGCCTCCTAAGTTACCATATGACTGTTGACAAGCATTTAAAATGCTATTTTTTAAAGGGAGTCTGACAAAGTCACTCTACATAAAACACACTGGTGCTAAATTCACTTACAGCTAACTTCACGGTGAACAATGAGGGCAGAACAGCATCACCGATCTCTTTTAACTGAACATTCTCTGTCTTGCTCAGCTGAAAACACTGGATCTACAGCACGTTACCGTGTCGATCACTAGCGATAGTTTGTAACCCGACGACGTGATCTTCACCCGTTTAACCCGCTTTACCAGATAGTACACGACTGTCCTGCTATTATTACCGGCATGAAAGCCTATATCAACAAAGTTTCATTCACGGGATTGTTCCGGTGCTGCTAGAGGTTCCGCCGGATGTCCCTCATTTTGGGCTGGATGTCCCTCACCTTCCGCCTTCTTTGTGTTGGGATTCTAAACTCTGGTCGATTCGGGAAACATCCTAGAGCTAGAACTGACAATCAAATTATATTTATCTTTTTTTTTTTGAGTATAATTCCCATCACACACTCGACAGCCATTTTATTTCCAGAGCTTGCCTCCCTACATGCACATTAGTGTTAATTTTGTCACCTATTTTTTAATTTAGTCTTAGTCTTAGACTTGTGCCAAATGTCCTCATTAGTTTTAGTCATATTTAGTCATTGACATATCATTTTTTGTTTGTCAAGTTTTAGTCGACTAAAAGTATTGTCATTTTAGTCTATTTTTAGTCAAAAGAAAACATGTATCTTAGTCAAGTTTTAGTCAAAACATTTTAGTCTTTTTTTAAATAAATTATTTCTGAGATTATTTCTGATAACCATTTCAGTCAAATAGTTATATAAAAATAAATTATATAAAGTTATATAAATATCGAGCCTCTTCCTTATTTCACCAGTAAATTCCCTGTTAAACGACAAAGACAACCACTGGATGGGAAAAGGGTATTTTACAATAACTTTGAATGCAGCACGAGGCTGGCAAGGCGAGTTTCAAGTGAACACAACATATGTGTTGTTTTTCAGACAACGGCAGCTACAGACTGCCATATGTCTCAGTGTTGGAATCCTACACAGTGAAATACAGACAAACATTTACACCGTTTAGCTGTCAGCATTTTAACCGTGTTTAATCCAGCTGCTAGCTAACGGTAGGCTAAAGTTACCTGCTGCCAAGTGTAGTGTTAAACATCTGTTTAGGAGCATCAGAGAGAAGCACAGGCATTTAAGTGGCACCGAAATCCGCATTGCTATTCCGTCCGGTAGATAAGATAAGATAAGATTAGATGTCGTTAAGGCACTGGCCGGTATTAGCACCGGGTCTCGGTACCCAACCCTAGTAACAGCTGAATATTCTACGATTGTAGACGAAAATGAAGAGAGATTTTATCTTAGTTTTTATTTTATGCAAAACATTTTAGTCTCATCTTTTTTCGTCAACAATAATGCATGTTAATTTAGTCTTAGGCAACATTTTTGGACATTGCGCAGTCTCGTCATCGTCTCGTCTTAGTCATGGAAAAAAAGGTTGTTGACGAACATATTTAGTCTCGTCTCGTCTGACGAAATTAACACTAATGCACATGTTCTACCAAAACAAGGTCCTTTCCCTTATAGCGCCGCCTTAGACGATTGTGATTGGTTTAAAGAAATGCAAATAAACCAGAGCACGTTTTTTTCCCATCCCAGAATGCTGTATAGACTAGCCAGACCCTCCTCCGCAGTGCTGCGGAGATAGGTCTGGCAATGCGAGACGACAGGCATGTGAACTCCTCACAGACAGTTGCCATGTTCAGCGGTGCACTGTTGAGAGTGAATAAGGAAGAGTCTGGAATGGATATTTTGCCTTATTTTAAATGTACGGGAAACACTGTTGTATGAAACTGCCAATTAGATTAATTTACTTATTAATCAAAGGTACCAGAACACCGTTCTGGATCGGTGTTGGCCCACCTTAACCCCTGCTTCTAAGTTGCGATAATGACGGATGTTAACATTGGACAAAGTTTTAACCCAGCAAAATTATTCTGAACTGTAATTTAGTAGGTTAACGTTACTTTACTGACTAGTTACCGTTAAGTTAGTTGAACAGCATATTGCACTGTTGCCAGCAAACAAGACCTACCTCAAAACTAGTGTTCATTTCTCTTACATTAAAGAAGATCCAGAATCAACGATAAGTTCAAACAGGAGAGAAAGGATGAAAAGTTGGAGGGAAATGAAGACGATGTAGACATCCTGAAGCTGATTTGATGAGACTCGAGACGTCACATCATTGATCAAAGATATTTTATTGTGAATATCACCTTTTTTGTCTTGTGTGGCAAAATGGCTGGCCACTTGACATCCAACCCCCCAGGTTGCAGGTATGTAACATAAAAAAGACATTATATTGGTTGGATTCTGTAGATATTTGTCTTTTTGTAATTTATAAAATGAAGTTGCAGATATTATATACTAAATGACTCAGCCTGAATTGAAAACCACAACCTCTGTGTTGCCAAAGCTGATTGTTGGCCTGCTTGAGCAGCTTTCTGAGTTATATCAGCTCTCACACAGAGAATGATTAGATATGGAGCACAGATTAGGCCATCATAATTATGATCATAAATATGACGTCTAAACTCTCTAAATAATAATGTGTTACATTATGATAGTGTGTATGCTTAAAATCATACAACATGCACACAAAATCTGGGATACTTCATTAGTCAGTTTTCTAATTTGAAAGCGTTTTAGATTCACCTGAAAACCGTAGCTGTGAACACAAATATGAAGTCCAATGTTCAGTTGCACATTTGCCTGCTTTGTCCCAATAATCATTGGTGTTGTAGCCTCGTTTAGTCCAGCATTCACAAGACCTCTATTCCTTATTTTTTGTTTTTTTCAAATTTCATTGATGAGATGGGTCTAATATTATTCCATCCCATATTATAGTCTTTGGTACACATCTGTATTTATTTTTATTTAGGTCACACTGCCCGATGTGGACCAGGACTTGTGAACAAAAGTACAGACACTTTCTTTAAAAAAAATTAATTTTTAATGTACTATGGACCAATTGTGTCCTGAATAAAGTTATTATTATTATTATTGTTATGTACATAGACACATTCAGCTCCATTTCCTGTAATTGTATCTAAGCACTTCCTATTGTGCCCTTAGTTCCTTTCGTTTTATTAGACCGTTGTCATCCAAACATGATGAACTGCTGGTTTTTAAAAAGATATCAGTCATGGTGTGGTATTTAGAGGAGAAACTAATTCATACATGCGTACATATTTCACATATTTTGAGTAAGGGGGAGGGGGGATGCTTAGGATAAGTGCTTATGAGCAATAGCTAACATGCATGTGTTTATTAATGTTACATTTTAATGTAACAACTGACAGATGTAGTACTTCTGTAGTTAAATCTGAAACTTGCGTGGAAATAATAAAATAAATGGAAACAATGGCTTTACAAGAGAAAAGCTGCCAGGCTGCCTGAAAAAACAGTAAATTCTTCACAAATGCTCCTTGGGATGTGCAGATAACATGCAGCCTCACTCTCACTACTATACGCCTTGGCCCTTTTTTCCATGTAGCCTATTATTTAGTTGGACAATTTAAAGTGAAGAAATGTGCTATTTTTTCTGCACCATTAATTTGCTATGGCCAGTTATGTTCAGCAGAAGGCACATCAGAACATTTCATTAGAAGACCACACAGATGTTCATCCTTCAAATTGACCATATTTTTATACCTAAATACTGAACTGAAAAACAATGCATCAAATATGGGGTGCCATTCGTAAAGCAGCTCACGCTGAAAATAACAGCAACATTTAGCTTCAAACAATGTTTAAAAAACTGGTATGAATTTTTGAGGGTCACTTTTTTGCACATTTAAAACAATATTTGTCAACTTAGAGATATTTTAAATAGTTAAATCCAAATCCAATCCAAATCTAAATCTAAATGTTGAATCTAAATGTTAAATGTTAAATCTAAATGTTTCGGGTGAAACTAAATATTTAACTAATATGCACATTCAAAATGCATCTCGAAACATTTAGATTTAACATTTAACATTTAGATTCAACATTTAGATTTAGACTTAGATTTAACATTTAGATTTAACATTTAAATTTAGATTTAGATTTAACATTTAGATTTAACAATTAGATTTAGATTTAGAATTTAGATTTAGATTTAACATTTAGATTTAACAATTAGATTTAGATTTAGAATTTAGATTTAGATTTAACATTTAGATTTAACATTTAGATTTAGATTTAACATTTAGATTTAACATTTAGATTTAACAATTAGATTTAGATTTAACATTTAGATTTAGATTTAACATTTAGATTTAGATTTAAATTTAACATTTAGGTGTAACATTTAATATTTGGATTTAACTATTTAAATATCTCTAAGTTGACAAATATTACAAACGGCACCCCATAATCAAAAAGCACTTTTTTTCATCTGAGAGAGTAAAATGATATTGCCCCCAACCCCCTTCCTAATGAATTCATATGTGCTGACAAGTGAAGAATAAACATTTTATTCAACTGCCTTGAAACTTGCAGAATTACTTTTTCAACATCTGCCATATCTCAGACACCCACTTCACTTCAGGATACCATTGTTGGTTTTGGGCATTTCAGCGAGGGGGTATTTGTATTTCAACTTCGTACCTCTTAAAGATTTTCTACTCCACCCTTGGCTTTCTTCCAGAGAAACCAAAGAAAATCAGCACATGGCTAAGCATTGTTAGTTGGAGCTGGACCATTTGGGAAAAACCCAAGCAATTACCTTTCCAGGTGAGTAGGTGATCGGCAGTATGATGTGATAATAAGGCAGCTACAGTGTAAATGAGAAGTGTTTTGAACTCTTAATGATTCTTACTGTGTGAGAAAAAATATCTCCTTAATTAAAGCAAATATTCTTAGTTGTTATACACAAAAGCAGCCCCCTGCTTTTGTATGAAACCAAATCTATCTTATTTGTCTCATCTCATCCCACATATCCCATTTTAATTCATAATTTGACTTTTTTATTCTCTCGCACACCAATTTCCCTCATGCCAGCTGATTTCCTTACTGTTTTTTGGCACATAGGGCACCTCCATGAGCGCTTTAAGTTTGGATGTTATAGGCAATAACAGAACAGAGCATAAGAGAGAGACTATACTGTGAACTATATATGACATATTTTTGGTCCATTTTGTGGTGTTGTTTGGATGTTACATGATATAGTCTCACCACTCATACAGTTCAACAACAACCATTTCAAAACAACCAAAAATGTGTTGGCATTTTGATCAGGTATACAGAAATGGTTTTGACTTGGCAACAGAGTGAAAACTGCTGCGTCTGGAAAAAGAAACTGGGCATGACATTGACTGTGCCACAATCAATCTAGTTTTAGCCTTGCTGTGGTGCAGAGTAGGCTATAGTGAGCTTTCTCTGAAGTTGGTGGCAAGTAGCTCAAAGTATCACAGCTTCGTGTCTGACACAAATGAGTTGCTTTAACTTAAAGCCTGGCGGTTCCGAAAATAAGATTGTATGTCTGCTCCTCTTGCTAGCCTCCCAAAGATGAAAAAGTGTTTCTAATTTCTAGAGTGAAGGATTTGTGAAGTAATTCCTATTAATAACCTTTCAACTGTATCTGCAGAGATTCAAAGGAGAAATAAAAAAAAACACGATGATAATCAAAGAAAACAGGGTAGTTATCCCTAAATATATCTTGGTATAAAAAGCTATTGGAATTCTGTTCCCCTGTTTGTTTTAAATTGCTGGAACAGTCAGTCCCATTTAAAGGCCAGGACAGCTGATTGCAACACCACCTGCACGGTTTGTGGGGAGGACTGCTTACTGACGTCAGATTCCATTTGCCTCATGGGCAGCGGCGGCAGGCCACGACGACAGCTGACCTCAGTAGTCAAATGGAGGGTGCAGCGAGAACGGCTGCTTGTTGACTGGTGGTGCAGATCGCTACAAGTGGGTGAGCACACATCGTTTGATAAACACACACTGAGACGATTGCAGGCAGACACAGGCCTGCTCGTGCAAATATTTGAGTGTGTGAACCAAGGCCATGCTACTGAATGCTAAAACTCTGTCTGTGATGCAAAAAAGTCTGTGATGCATAGTCACACAACATTTTACAGAAATTACCACATCCATATATGCACATACATTCATCAACCAAATATACTAGGGCTGTCAATCGATAAAAAAATGTTATCGAATTAATTACATACTCTGTAATTAATTAATCTAAATGAATCGCATACATAATTAACGGTGCCTGAACCGATACTTTTTAATGAAGTAAAAAAAAAAGAAAGATACTAAACAACAGTTGGCGACATTAAAGAACTTGTTTATTGCTAAGGCCATATAGTCAAAATTAAATGATTTAATAATAATGTCATTAAAACTATAACAATAACTTATTTCACTAGTAAATTGCTGTTGGACGACAAAAACAACCACCAGATGGGAAAAGACATTTAACAATAACTTTGAATGCATCACAAGGCTGTAAATTACCAGTTTCATTGAACGCACCGTCTGTGTTTTTCCACATCAGCAGCTGCAGATTGTTACACCCCGGTGTTGAATCCTCTACGGTGAAATACAGACAAACTTTACACCGTTTAGCATTAGCTGTAATCCAGCTACTAGCTAGCGGTAGGCAAACGTTAGCTGCTGTTGAGTATAGTGTTAACTAGCGTCACGTGCAGCGGTGTTTGTGTTGCCTGTAACGTCTGTTTCAGAGCATCAGAGAGAAGTGCAGACATATCAGTGGCACCAGATTTCGGTACCCAACCCTATTCAGGAAGAAGATTTGTATAAGTGTTCCAATCAATGATCCAGGCAGCACATTCTCGTCTCCCTCCTTCATTTTGCAGTTCAATGGTGGCTAGAACAGCTCCGGGTCAAACGTCAATATGGAATGGATTAGTCTGCGTTATTTTGACAGCCCTAAAATACCAAGCATACAATGCAGAAAGTCTTTCTTTTACTTTTACTGTCCCTGACACATGTGCACACACACACACACACACACACACACACACACACACACACACACACACACACACACACACACACATCTGCATTACCAGAGTTGTGCGGACCTTTGTAAAGACTACATTCTTAATGCTTATCTATGTCCCAAAAATATTTTTGGAGCTGTATACACCCAAAAGCTGTTGATAGTTGTTGATTTATATTCCTTTTTTATTAGGAAAAAAAGGACATGTTTGAGGGTGTTTTCACACCTGCCTTGTTTAGTTTGGTTGAATCGAACCCTGGAGCTTGTACCCCTTTGTGTGGTTTGTTTGGGCAGGTGTGAACACAGCAATCGCACACAGGTGTGGACCAAAACAACCGAACCAAGACCACCTCCTCACAGTTATAATCAGTGGTGGAATGTAACTAAATGCAAATACTTTGTTACTGTACTTAAGTACATTTTTCACGTATCTGTACTTTACTTAAGTACAATCAATAGTGCATACTTTTGACTTTTACTTCGTTACATTTTGCAGCAATTATCTATACTTTCTATTCCACTACGTTTCTACAACGTTCCGTTACATTTTCGTTACATTTACATCAGTTTTTCCCCCTGCCAAAACGTCTTCCTGACCGTAATACGTGCAGTCCGCAGGGAAGCCTTCAGCAGCGGCTATCGAGCTCCCGGTGCCACTCGCGATATTACGAATCCCACTATGGCCACGCCTATGGAGCTAAATCAGGGCCAAATGTTTTGTTATTTTGAAAAAATATATATATAGTTGAAAAACTAAAGCTTGAAATTGAAAATTTAAGTTTTGGTCTAAAACTTGAAAAATAAAACCATGTATTCAAACTATACATAAGTGTACCAATTATTCTTTCAGTTTGAATAAAATTTAGATTAAATTCTGGAATTATTTTGAATAAATTATTAATTTTCATTTTTCACTTTTATATTTGTTTTCAGTTCCACATTTCATGTTTTGAGATTCAAAACTTATTTTTTTTACGGCTTCAAATCTTTTTTTTCAGTTTCAGATCAGTTTTTTTCAGTTTCAGACTTTTGGCCCCAATTTTGCATAGGGGCGTGGCTTCAACTCAGAGGGGCATGGAATTATGACTACAACGCCATAACTGACTGCCGAGTGAATACTGTGGTGCATACATTCAAAGTATTACGTGGAAGTGGAAAAAGTCATTGTTCCTGCTGAACTGCACAATCTGACACAGTTTATTGCTCTTATAGTGTAATTTGTACCACGTGTTGTCCAAAACAGTTGTTTAAATGGAACTTTGTCACATTGATTTGCCTTCTATATACTATATAAAAAACCTACAGTTGAGTGTTTAGAAATACAGCCTAATGGCTTGTTTGACTAATTTGCATTTGTTTTGACTTGTACTGTTGTGAAAAACAAACTATATACAAAGAGAAACATTTTTTATTTTATTTTCCATACATAGTTATTTAATGTTGTTGTTGTTATTTGCAGTTGATGACTATTAATAGCAAATACTAAGGGAAAAAAAAAACATGAGCATATTTATGTGTGGGACTTAGTTTGATTTAATATCACACTGCATTATTTGTTTTAAATAAATGACTTTTTTTGAAATATCAATTTATGGTAGGCCTAACATATTAATTATTATATTCAGAAGATGATCCTCATATAATTCAACGTAGTTACAGCTTGTAGCCATCCTAACCTTTATAGCCTTTACTGAGACTACCTTTTCAAAATTAAGAAGGGACTAGTTTTAGGAAGCATTCTCAGGAAATCAAAAAGATAATCAGATTGTTGCCAGTTTTTGTTTACAGAGTAAGATGTATATAGCTTTGTATGGGTATGTGTACATATACAACATGTGTTTTGGCATTTTGGGCACACTTCTACTGCACACAGACAAAACTCACACATCTCATTCAACCATTTCACAAGCTGAGGAAAGGGTCGTGACTATCAGAGGTCATAAATGATGAACCAATCCATCGGCTCTGCTCCTACAGGCACCTTGGTGTTCATGTGGACAACACCTTTGGCTGGAAGGCCCGTGTTCAAAGTGTGTGTTATCATTTAGCGCAGACAATCATAGTGAATCAGAGGGTTTATGTTATACTAGGCTGCATTACAGAGCATATTCATATGACTGTCATGAAGGTTGTGGAGAGGAATAGAAACCAGTCTCTCCAGGCAAGCACAGATAATATGGTCTGATCTATCTTTAATTTCCATGCCAAGTATGAGCTCTTATCCTCTGGCAGAAGATATGGGTAAACTTAACATTTCTAAACTATAGGCCTAATTTGGATTTAAATAATGTTGCTTGAGGCTGCAGGGGAATAGCTTCATGATATATTATATGGTTGTGTGTTGCTCTTGTCACTGTGTGTGAAAGATGAACAACAGATTGTTGCTGTGTGATGTGCAGTCTGACTACATATCACTTTGTTTATGTTGTTTTTTTATTGTAAGTCATCATCTGTATGATAAAACAATGGAATCGTTGGAAAGGTCTCAACCTGGACAGTAACATATGTCAGTCTGAAGAGGATACATTACTCCTGCTTTGAAATATTGACCTCTGAACCTTGAACCCAGTCCATCTTTGAAGGCTTGTCATTCAGCAACAGAAAGTGCTACACACATAGGACCAGCGGTTATAGAAAGCTCTGGACCTCCGCTATCATGTAGATATGGTTTTCAAAGTTTACCCACTGTAAGCACTGTCAAATAACATGGTAATAAGCTATTTTCACCTATTTAACGATTATATTTTTAAAATCTGATGACACCAGTGTGTTCCCCATCCCAAAAAACCCCAGGGTGTATCCAAAATTATACACTACCAACTACTAATTATGAGAAATATACCAATATATTTAAAAACTACAACTCCTATAAGAGACGCCACAGAAGCTGTTACAAAGCTTGTCTATTTGTAGTTCTTCCGGGGAGGGTGGGGGGACATGTTCGTTTCTGCTGTCTGCCGTGAATGGGCTCCATTCCATTTCAGATAGCCGCCGCCTGCCGGCCGACCGAGCCCACAATACATGAGACAAATACATGAAACTGTATTTTATTATTATTAATATCTTCATTGTTTAAATCTTCAAATACAACGTCAGACAAAAACATCAATATTACGAATATTATATATTTTTATCTTCTTATCCGCTGAGCAGAACGTACTGCGTCACTTCCGGAGTCTTCCGCGGATTCGTTTAAACGTTATTACGGTGCATAACTTACTGGAACAAAGCTGAGCAACGTGTTGTTGCTGGTGACTAAAACACTGACTGTATAATATGTACATTGAAGCAATACTGTCGTTAAAAACCCGCTGATCGCTGTCCGATTCTGTTTGAATGCCCGCATTGAAAATGAATAATTTATTCAAAATAATTCCAGAATTTAATCTAAATTTTATTCAAACTGAAAGAAAAATTGGTACACTTATTTTTAGTTTGAATACATGGTTTTATTTTTCAAGTTTTAGACCAAAACTGAAATTTTCAATTTTAGGCTTTAGTTTTTCAACTATATATATATATATATATTTTATTTTATTTTTTACATTTGGCCATGATTTAGCTACATACACGCCAAGATCCACCCTCCCGCTCCCAATACTACCGCTGCTCCTGTTACTGCTGCTGCTCCCGATACTCTGCTTGGCCATATGTGAAGCATCCGTTCACATAGGGTTAATATACAACCCGTATATTTAGCTTAAAAACACTCCCAGTCCTCCTCAGCTGTGAAGCCGCGTACTTGTTGTCCAAGCCCGTGTGTTCTCACTAGATAAATGTGTGCAGCATTCACTGTCCCGTGGGAAATAATGCAAAGTCCAGCTTCATGCAGATCACCCTGATAACCAGAATTGTAAGTCAGAATGTAAACTGGGCCACAGATGGTAAGCACAATTACATTAACCTAAAACTAACTTAATTAAAATGCCACAGCCCATACCGTTTTATTGTAAATTATTAGAATATAGACATTAAGAGAATAAATCGTTTTTAATACTTAAAGTACATTTAAAATCAGGTACTTTTTACTTTTACTTAAGTAGGGTTGTCATTGTTGTACTTCTACTTTTACTAAAGTAAATATATCTCTGGTTATTTGTACTTTTACTTAAGTACTGAGATAGGTACACTTCGGTATGCTTCGTTTGTGGTGAGAATGTGATCCGACCTCGATCTGACCCAACTACCAGGTGTACGTCGCAAGTTTGAGCTAAACGGCTCCTGCAGTCAGGTGTGCTATGCAATCTCCGATGCGGCAGAGCATGCAAACTGTAGCAACTTGCAATGTTTCTGTCACAGAAATATACTGCGGTCAAGCTCACAGCTACGTGCATCTCCGTGGTCAAACCAACCGCAGCAAAAGTTGGAGACAGACCCTGGCAGAGCAGAACAAAGTCCCGGTGAGCAGAGTTAACGTAGGAATGTTGATCGTGAAACAATGTCTGGAAAATTATTTTAACTAATACATTACAGATGTGAGAAAAATGCACTATTCCAGAACACAGGAGGACCTTCTTCTTGTATTTACTTTCATGCAAGAAGAACAACTCGTGTACCTGTTTACAGTACAGCCAAACTATTGAAAAAGATGATTTATTGTGTCATGCTCTGCAAATGAAAACTTTTGATTGAAAACTTTGACTTTGTTTTGTCATGTATGTTTTGTGCTGTTATGTATGTAAGCCAGTGTTTGCCTTGCGATAAGACAATTTCAGAGAAATCTGCCATTAAAGCAAATCTAATCCAATCTAATCTACCCATGTTGAGCCATACCATGAACACCCGCGATCAGTTCTCATGCTGCACGCACAGATCAAGTGGTTTTTCAAACAGGGACAGCATGGGGTTTATCTTGATGAAGAGTTGGAAGTGTGCTGTTTTGTACAAACAATAAGAGCCTGTTGCCTGCAGCTTTTAACCTTAACAGCTCACTGTGGCTGTTGTTTTTTTCTCTCCATAACTGTCTACATCTTGCTGTGTTGAGCTATTTTAGTGAACAATGGCACTGCTAACGATGTGCCGCTAACCTCGTGACAAATACATTGCATGTGTTGTGGCTGCTTCAAAATAAAAGCCATCCCATACTTTGCCAGTTAAGCAATCAGAGAACAGGGAAGCTTTTGTTTTTTGTTTTACCTATTTTCCCCAATTCCATTCACATCAGTGTGACAACATATCATCTTCCTCAATGTGATATAAAGTAAGAACGTTAAGACCAAAGGTGGAGGTGTAAATAGTACCAATGACTTTTCATCGCTAAGAAGTTCTAAAGGATATTAATGCAGTGTGAGAAATATGATTTCGTACAAGTCAAGGGTAGCCTGGATGAGCAAACAGGTGTGTCTGACTGCACTTGATATAAAGAAGAAGATTGTCTTATCTTCATTCAGAGGTAAAATCCCACTATTTCAAGTGTACAATTTATCAAGTGATAGAGTCGTACAGCCCACAGGCATAGGAAGGCATGATGAATACCTGGCATGGGCACAAACAGTTCCCTACGTCTTTGCAAAGGTAATTATAATGGCATAATAGGTCCTTGGGGACTAGTTGAGATTACTGGCCAGGACACAAAGTGTAAACAAAAAAAATCATCTACCATAGATCACTGTTACTACCACTCCTCAAAGTCACAAGGATCACTGTTGAGCCAAAGATTAGGAGAAGAGGGGTGGTGATTTTGAAGAAATTCCCAAGTTTGTAACAATGAAAGCGGAAGCAGACAGTGTTGGGTGAGTTTTGAGTCTAGAAAAGTTAGAAGAATATAATGTAATTGTATATCTGACATATGATACAATTATTTAACAATTCTCCACTTGGACTAGGATTGATTAATACTGTAATATAAACTTAAGTTGTGTTATCTCTATACACAACTTACAACAACTTACAAATATGCTGTACTGAGTCAGGTGAAACTTTGACACAACACAGGAGGACTTCTCATAATACTGACTTGAAAATATAAAAGCCTTTAAAATGTTATGCTGTGTTGTTTCTGAATATGGCTGCAGTGGATAATTGGGTAATCCTCAGAACACAGTGAGCATTAGTGAGTCTTTCCAAAGTCCTTCATTTCTCCCTGTGCTCCTCCTGTGGCTCTGTGGACATCATTAGAGCAGACTGAGGGATGCCAGGCAACTGTGTGTGTGTGTGTGTGTGTGTGTGTGTGTGTGTGTGTGTGTGTATGGTGCAGCAGTGGAAAGACAGCAGAGTCAAGGAAATAACAGCAAAAAACTGTCAATAATGCAGCTGTTTCATGAGGGATTTGATATGAAGCTGTTGTGGACAGATTCACCAGAATGATTGTCCCTAATTGAAGTCCTTCTATCAATGTCGAACTCTGCTAGGTCGATACAATAAATTATCTTCAAGCACTTCACTAGCAAGGACCACGCCACAACAATATGTCATTTTTCAATCAATCAATTTTTTATTAGTACCTTCAGACATACAAAACAAATTCTACAATGGGTGACAGGTAATGTCAGATGGCGCACAGAAAAAAGAAACACAAATTGAACAAGAAAAAAGACCCTCTCTCACCCGCCACCCTCTGCGGTCTCAAGGAAAACAAAACAAACAGAAACCACACCTTGCCTAATCACTCTCCTCTAGTTCTTGTGGGGCTGAGGTCATTAAGTCTATTTGTGCTGCTGTGCTTTCCCATAGGCTGATAGTTGATGATTTGGCTTTGTTAATCCTTGCTGTAGAGAGGTCAAGCATAACTATGTCCAGAAAATATGCCAACCGCTGTTTTATACAAAGTGAGTGAGGGGGGAGCCAGCGCTGAGCTTTCATTTTCTTGGTTGCAATTGAGCCGGCTAGCCAAATTTTCCTCTGTCTCCCAAGCAGGTGTAATTTAGAGTCGTCATTAAGTAACAAAACAATCGGGTCAGTAGGAACTCAACATCCTATCACATCTGATATTATTGCTTTTGTTTTATTCCAAAACTCATGCACCTGTTCACACTCCCAGACCATATGCAGGAAAGTTCAGGTTGACAGAAAGTACAATAGGGAGTGGGAATGACTTTAGAGACGTATCTCTTCTGAGGAGTTCAATATGTCTATAAGTATAGTATATAATATGTATATAAGTGGATATACTGGTGATTTGGGTTCTTGGAACAGTGGAAAATGTTGTCCCAATTAATTGCGTTCCCGTCAGGGTTCAGCTCTCGTTCCCATTGCATTACTATTGGGAGTTCTCCTATGGATACTTGAATCAGTTTAGCATGAATCTTGGACACTAACTCTCACAGGAAAATCAACAAACCTGACTGGGTGCGCCTCAAGACTGTTTCCCCATGGCACTCCATAACATTGTAGGGCTGATCTTAAGCGCAGATAAAAGTAGAAGGATGTCCTGGGGACCTCAAAACTAGCTCTCAGGTCTTCAAAACTCAACATACCTTTATCATTGAATAGCTGGTCTAAAGTATAAATACCTCTGTCACTCCACTGCTTACAAGCAAAGGGTTTGTTACCAGACATTAAGTGTGCATAGTGCCATACTGAGGTATTCAAATGCCACTTATTGGTGTAGCATAGTTGCTCCTCCACCTGTTTAAAGTTGGTCAATGACCTGTGATAGGTCGGACACAGAGATGACCTGTGATAGGTCGGACACAGAGGTGACCTGTGATAGGTCAGACATGGAGTGAGCAGCCACAGGGGGTAATACGATACAGCCCCCACCAGGGGGAGGCAATGCTGTGACATGTGGCATAGGAGGCAGCGGAGGCCCTGTGACGCAGCTGTTCGACCCTGTCGAGGAACGTACCCTTCTGAGATGTGTTGCTGTGGATAAAGTGTAGTTATTGACATGCAGAGAAAAAACATTTGGGTGGTGGGGAAGGTCGGGTTTAGGGAGAAGAGGGAGGGGGAATAGGATAGATCAGGTGTAATTGAAAGAGGAGGATTAGCCTGTAGCAGAGCCCCTTGGTTTTCAGAAGAGGGGCCTTGTGCGGCTATGCTGGCTGTCAAGAAGAGGGAGGAGCAGAAGTAGTATTGCTGAAGGCAGCTGAAGGAAGGGTAGAAGAAGGGATGAAAGGATGCATGTGCTTGGGAATTTTGTGTAGCCTGCTGACACAGGGATAAAAATGTTATGGAGAGAGCAGGCACAGGGAGTCATACAACCTGGCCCCCAGGGGGGATGCTGCTGCGGCCAATGGCAGTGGAGGCAGCGGAGGCCCCGTGACATCACGCCTTACGGTTTGACCCTGGTGTGGACCACGGAAGCGTTTGAGGCTCCGATATTGTCGCCATTGGAGTGGTAATGGAGGCGGAATAAAGGTGGAACAAAGTTGTTTTGTTTTGTTTTGGTGGAAGGTAATGCCTTTCCCTATGAGAACCCGTTGGAGGCGGGCAACGATCCATTCTCTGATGTCCAGCTCCGTCTGTGAAGTGGTGTATAACTGGAGACGGTATGATGAGTGTACCTAGTAGAGCACCGGTGCAGGCAGCTTCCTTGCCTGGGTTGGTGTTGAACCCTCGCCGACAGCGGAGAGGAGGCCAGAGCTCTAAGTGAACCTGAATGGAGATGACTTTGCTGTGTTATGCTAATCATGGAGCGCAAACGACTCTGCTGTGAAGCTGCTGGGCTGCAGTCTGAGTGCTGTATCGTGGCAGGAGGGGAACCAGTTTCAAAAGATCTTCGTACAAATCATCATCCTAATTATGTAAGCCATGGTGAGTTGAGTCTTTTTGTTTTCGTTTTTTTGATCATCGTGTTGCACGGTCTGTCTGTCCTCGAGAATGTGGAGACAAACGGCACTGAGTGGGTTGGCTTGGAAAATAAAGGCTGGTCAGTGATTAGAGATGTGGTTGAGGCGTGGCCCTGCAAAATGCTCACATGACACATGTTTTTGTATATTTCTGTATCTCTCTTTTTTCTCCATCCAGCTACTCTTTGTGCTCCTTCATCTTCCCTTCTCTGCTCGGCTATCCTCCTGTCCCTCCTAACCTGGTGGGATTTGCTCCTCTTGGATAGACCCAGAACCAGATGGTGCTCAAAGGCTTAAAGGTTCTGACTGGCACTGTTTCTGATTTGTGCTTATCTGGCCGTGAGCTGCCTCTCGTGCTACTGAAAACATCTGGGCCAGTGGTTCATGTCTGTTTATGTGGAGCGCAGCTGACCTTTGGGATCTCGGCCTTCCAGTCTGCTGCACAGGGGAAAAGCTGCCTGCCCCCAGTGCCCAATAATGTAAGGCACTTGGTACTTGATAAAACCGTTATACCACATGCATACATTTATGTGTGTGTGTGTGTGTGTGTGTGTGTGTGTGTGTGTGTGTGTGTGTGTGTGTGTGTGTGTGCATGCGCACGTGCGTGTGTGTGTGCGCACCTGCGTGTGTGTTTGTGATGCACACTAAGAAGAAATAGTGGAAAAACTGACACACATTGTGTAGCTGTGTCAGACAAAATTGTGTGCATGTACTTAGTGGGTACATGGTGGACACAAATACAAAAATCAATAAGAGATACTCTCTTTCTCACACACACACACACACACACACACACACACACACACACACACACACACACAGACACACACACGAAAACACATTTAGACATATATCACACAGAGTTATTGGCAAAAAAAGCAAACCACTGAAATGGGCAATTTAATATCATGCTCTGCAACTCTGAACAGTATCTTCCCTTATCTGACTTGTCATGCAGCCAGCTGTGGGTGTTCAGACTGCATGTGCTCCTGGAGAAGTGTGTGATAAGGAAAAGGTGGGTAGCTAAAAACACAGGAACGTGACAGAAATATCAAAACCAATATGGTGGTCTTCTCCAGAAAACAAAGACCATGGCAACAATAAGATGAGACTGGAAAAAGGAGGACTGGGAGAAGGAGGGAGAGAGTCACAAAAAGAAAAGTGGGTGTTTTCCTTGGCCACCAATTGTCTCTTAAGGTGACTGATAAATCGACAACGACATCCCACTGACTCCAAAAATAATGCCATGTTTGTATCTCTGAGTTGTGTGAGTGTGTGTGCTTGTGTATCCTTCCATCTGTGTGAGGGAATTAGAGTTTTACACCATGTAAGTGAGGACATTTTGTAAAGTGAGATCCTCACTTCTTCAAAGTGCTGTTTGAGGGATAACACTTGATTGTAAGTTGAAAAGAAAAACAATGTATTAGTCAGCTAAATGCTTTCCGACTTCCTCACCATGTCTATGGCCCTTGTCCTAAGCCCACTAGTCCCTTGTGAAGATGTTAATCTTTAAAAATGCACTGTTAGACTTTTTATTGTAAATATGCGGTGAGTTACTGTAACTACCCCATTACAGTACCATAACTGTACATGTTTTTAACAGTATGATGTCCTTACCGCAGTTCCATTGTACAGTATAATACCCTTACTGTAACTTAGTTTTACAGTATAATACCCTTACTGTAACTTAGTTACTGTAACTTAGTTTTACAGTATAATAACCTTACTGTAACTTAGTTTTACAGTATAATAACCTTACAGTAATTTTACTGTAATTACAATTTGCTAAATTATACTGTAATTGTCGTGATGTATTATAGTTTTACTGTAATTGTGGTTCACAGTATATTCACACTATTTGGCATTGGTAGTACAAATAATTGACTTTAGTACAAAAGTAATACATTTTTATTTTCGTATTATACAGGTACAAATACCAAGACCAAGATAATTTTAAGTCTGAAAGTGCAAAAAAAACAAAACAGACACAATTTACATACAAGCGATACAACCATTTTTAAGTATGTGCCAAACAATGGGCAGCCTTCATGTCTGAACAATGCAGTTACCATTTGAATTGACTCAAAGAAAACAAAATGTACACTTTTTTAAATCCCCAGATGGAACTTCAGAACACTGAATAACCTAGCCAAAATCAGTGCATCCTTTATCTTGGCAGTTTTTTGTTTTTTTTTGAAATTCTGAGTATGTATGAAAAATGTGGTGCGGTTGTTTACCACAGAGCTGAAGTTGTTGGGCATTTGGTTGGGGAGGGGAAGGAGGAACAGTCTGTTTAGAAGCATTTGTGAAAGTACGATGAAGAGGCCGGACCCATGATACTCCTGCTTGCTGATCCACATCTGCTGGGGTGGTCCGTCCTGGACTATATGGGAAGCAGAGAAAGGTCATGAGTTTATCTCATCTAAACTGTTAACAGACTTACAGTGGGTACGGAAAGTATTCAGACCCCTTTAGATTTTTCACTCTTTGTTTCATTGCAGCCATTTGCTAAAATCAAAAAAGTTCATTTTATTTCTCATTAATGTACACTCAGCGCCCCATCTTGACAGAAAAAAACAGAAATGTAGAAATGTTTGCAAATTTATTAAAAAAGAAAAACTGAAATATCACATGGTCATAAGTATTCAGACCCTTTGCTGTGACACTCATATTTAAGTCACATGCTATCCATTTCTTCTGATCCTCCTTGAGATGGTTCTACTCCTTCATTGGAGTCCTGCTGTGTTTAATTAAACTGATTGGACTTGATTAGGAAAGGCACACACCTGTCTATATAAGAACTTACAGCTCACAGTGCATGTCAGAGCAAATGAGAATCATGAGGTTGAAGGAACTGCCCAAGGAGCTCAGAGACAGAATTGTGGCAAGGCACAGATCTGGCCAAGGTTACAAAAGAATTTCTGCAGCACTCAAGGTTCCTAAGAGCACAGTGGCCTCCATAATCCTTAAATGGAAGAAGTTTGGGACGACCAGAACTCTTCCTAGACCTGGCCGTCCAGCCAAACTGAGCAAACGTGGGAGAAGAGCCTTGGTGAGAGAAGTAAAGAAGAACCCAAAGATCACTGTGGCTGAGCTCCAGAGATGCAGTAGGGAGATGGGAGAAAGTTCCACAAAGTCAACTATTACTGCAGCCCTCCACCAGTCGGGGCTTTATGGCAGAGTGGCCCGGCGGAAGCCTCTCCTCAGTGTAAGACATGAAAGAATGCATAGAGTTTGCCAAAAAACACATGAAGGACTCCCAGACTATGAGAAATAAGATTCTCTGGTCTGATGAGACCAAGATTGAACTTTTTGGTGTTAATTCTAAGCGGTATGTGTGGAGAAAACCAGGCACTGCTCATCACCTGTCCAATACAATCCCAACAGTGAAACATGGTGGTGGCAGCATCATGCTAGGGGGGTGTTTTTCAGCTGCAGGGACAGGACGACTGGTTGAAAGAAAGATGAATGCGGCCAAGTACAGAGAGATCCTGGAAGAAAACCTCATCCAGAGTGCTCAGGACCTCAGACTGGGCCGAAGGTTCACCTTCCAACAAGACAATGACCCTAAGCACGCAGCTAAAATAACAAAGGAGTGGCTTCGGAACAACTCTGTGACCATTCTTGACTGGCCCAGCCAGAGCCCTGACCTAAACCCAATTCTTCTCTTCTCTTCACATCTCTGGAGAGACCTGAAAATGGCTGTCCAGCAACGTTCACCATCCAACCTGACGGAACTGGAGAGGATCTGCAAGGAAGAATGGCAGAGGATCCCCAAATCCAGGTGTGAAAAACTTGTTCCATCATTCCAAAGAAGACTCTTGGCTGTAGTAGCTCAAAAGGGTGTTTCTACTCAATACTGAGCAAAGGGTCTGAATACTTATGACCATGTGATATTTCAGTTTTTCTTTTTTAATAAATTTGCAAACATTTCTACATTTGTTTTTTTTCTGTCAAGATGGGATGCTGAGTGTACATTAAAGAGAAATAAAATGAACTTTTTTGATTTTAGCAAATGGCTGCAATGAAACAGAGTGAAACATTTAAAGGGGTCTGAATACTTTCCGTACCCACTGTACAATTTCTGCAAAAACCGAATATGACAGTATAACAAATAACACATCAGTCATCAGTAGTAGTAGTTTACAGGGTTTTTCCTACCCAGATAATTCAAAGGACTTTCTACTTTCTGTTTTCCCTGTTTGATTAATTTTGTAATTTCAGAATTCATACACATTTTTACTAATATATTTTCATGACTTTTCCATGTCTTTAAGGCATATCTTTATGGCCATAAATCCTCTCAAACATCTGTATAAACATGAGAAGTAGAAATAAAATAAATTACAAAATTTACCACAGTATATCCTAAAGGATATTTTCATTTTTTTTTCAACATGGACCCTATTTCCCTGTGTTCTTGTGTCTAAGTGACAACAGTCTTTGACAATCTCTGACTACATTATGGAAAGGATTCCTACAGAGGTCAACAGTTCTTCTGTTAAAGAATAAGATCCTTTTTTTAAACTTAAAAACATCCCCAAAATTGCTATTGCTTAACCCACCAGACAAATAAACAGTAACTTTTGATCGTTTGGTGATGGTGATTTCGGGGCTGTTTCTTGTTTAAACAAAAAGGATCTTCCTCTTTAACTAAAAAGTCTATCTCTGTAGGGATCCTTTCCATAATGTTGTCAAGACACTTAAAATAATAATCTGAGACCGTCAGTGGCAAAAACAGAACTTTTAGTGGACGAAACTGACGACGCACATTTGCCCTATATGATTACATTGGAGCCCGGTTCGAAGCTGCAGGTCAGTGTTCTCGCTCAATGCTGGACCAATTTCAAAGATTGTTGTTCTTATCAGTCACTTAGACAAAAAAAACGTGAAAACTTTAATTAAAATTAAAACAACACTATGTAACTTTTGCTGAGTAACTGTGACCAATGCTGACACAAGTGGTAAATACAGGATGCCGGTGCATTTAGTTCTGTCGATGTTGGAGCAGGCAGGGTACTCTCACAGTTTTCCGGTCACTGGTTGTTATTCTACATATGAAATTATGAAAATTATTATTTTTAAGTGCATGCATGGGGTTATAAAACAAAATTACAACTAGATAAAAAAAAAAATGCATTCCATGCATTAGTACGCAGGGAACCAGTATAATGTAGGTAACTCTTATATTGTTAGAATAACACAGAATGTTATGAGCTGCATTACAAGTTAATCACGTAATAGATAGCTAGATAGCTAACAACAACACTATTTTGTCAAGAAAAACTTAAAGCCATTATAAAGAGTCCTTAAATCACTTGTTTAATGATTGGTCAAATTTAAGGTTAAGCGGCGAGGGAAATAAATACATTTTACTTTTCTTTTCCTCCATAAACCATGGTACCTATACACTCAACTCCTAACACCATATTCTTTGAGTTACACAATCTTTGGCTTAGGTCTCATAAACTAAAAAGGATGAATTCAATGAAATATCACATTACAGAATGCTATAATACTACTGTAACGGGTATTGAGGCTAATTTTTGCTGGACATCTTGATGGTTTTAAGTGGCCAAACTCTGAAGCCGAGGGAAAAAAAATGCTATCCACAAATGCTCCACATTAACATTATTTAAAGACGTCTTCCCTGTCACCCGACATAACTTTTAGAGTGGGTGTTTTTATTTTTTAAAGATGTAATGTTAACATTAGATGCTATTAAAACTAGATGGGCAACTGTAGAGTTAACGGTTTAATGTTAACTTTACCTCCACTAATGTTAGGTTAATAGGAACGCGGTACGTTTTGCTTAATCATGCTAAAACACTGACAAACCAACCCACAGACTCAACATTAGCATTAAGCGGAGGTAATGTTAGCCAAAATGCGGCAACAGCAAGCTAAAAAGCTAGCAGTTACTCACCTTAAACTTCCAGAATATGGGTTACGTTTTAATTCAGACAAAGATAATGGTGGTCTGACAAGTGAAAAAGATGTCCCGAACAGCGCATGTGAGCAGAGATTTTAATGTCACAGAATTAGCAAAGATTGGTCTTACCTTAACGCTGCTCCAGCTCTCTTCGAGGAGAGTGTGTGACCCGGGACTCTGGTGCGCACAGACCAAACCGGGTGGTACTCCTTTGAAGTCTTTTCCCGGTACCCCTTTCAACGCCTTTGAAGTATCTACGCGCTAATCATTTGAAGTCGTGAGGTCAGAGTTAAAATCTGGCGGTCAAGCATTTATATCCATAATGTCTTTCTTGTTTCTCTCAATAAATGATTTACACTGCTGAAAAACATGTCACATTTTTTAATTACCTTCAAATAGTGATAATTTATTTTTCCATTTCATTTCTATGCTTCTATAACATTAACTAACAATTTTATTTAAGTCTGTCTTATTCAACTACAGTAGCACTACGGCTGTTGTTTTACAGCAGACTACCGCAAATTCAAAATATACAGTAAATCACTGTAAATTAAATGTTATTACCCATAATGCAATGCATATTACAGTAATGTAATAATAAAAAATGATGGTATTTTACTGGGCATTTTGTGGTAAGTAACTAGAAATTACAGCTAAGTCTAACAGTGTGGGCCACAAATACTTACATAAAAAAAACAGCAAATAAAATTCAAAAACAGCTGGGTACTGTTGTAAAATATATATGTTGGGGACTATTTTCAGCCAAGGATTTGGTGCACAAGTGGGCATTCACAACAGCAGGACAGTGCAAATAAAAAAAATAAGAAAATAAAGAAGTTGTAGTAGACACAGTGTGCAATGTTTCTGTTTGCAATGTTTCTGTGGTTATATTTTATTGGATTACAGATTTTTTTAAGATTATTTTTTTGCATCTTTATTGTAGATAGGACAGCTTAGACTTGAAAGGGGAGAGAGAGGGGGAATGACATGTACTGAACCCGCAGCCGCTGCGTCAAGGCCTGAGCCTCTGCATTTGGGTGCACACTCTACCAGGTGAGCTACCCTGTTGCCCGGATTACAGACAAAAAAATAGACGAAAAATGTAGTCTTCACGTGCAAACTCCTTAAGGAGGTTATGATAGTCAAGGATAAGGTTAGTCAAGGATAAGGTTAGGAGCTACTTTAGGAAGTGTTTTCCTCGAGCCCTGATTGTCATCTTATGACCTCAGGCCCTTCTCACTCCTTCTCCTCTTCCTCCATCGCTCACATCATTGAAAAGCCATTCCCCTTTCCTCAGTTACCCACCACTTGTTTCAAACTATTTTTCTCTTTTTTCTTGGCTTTCCATTCCCATTCCCCTTCCATTAGCAACTGAAGGTCATCCTAATGGGGCCACTGGCAGACCAACATAATTGCAATTTAACACAAAGACAATTAGACATAGGTAGGACAACCCACCCCACCTCCACACACACACACACACACACACACACACACACACACACACACACACACACACACACACACACACACACACACACACACACACACAGAGGGTTCCACAGCAATCGTTCTATTCCCTGTCTAAATCCCTGCCTTGATCACCATTATTGTCCCACTCAGTCATTCCATCTGCCATCATCCATTCTCTCACTCAGTCACTCCATCTGTCCCTTTCTCAGTCTTATTGACCCTTTCAGTCATTAGCTTCTTACTCACAGTTGCCCACAAGTGGAGAATGCCAGTGCTTGCTGCTACTAATGTAATGTGGGTTATTTTCAGTTAAATGTACAAATTGTAACATTGAAAAAAAAGTGTACAGACATTGTACATATGAAGCATCTGTCTTTCTAGATAAGGGTGTCATTACAATATACTTAAATAAGTGCTTCAGAATAAATTATAAAAGTAAGACATGAAATAGAAACATAAAAATAAACAAAACAAATGCAAGTCTAAATGGCAGCTGGTGAGCTGATTTGTAGGTGTCCACAGATCTGCCCTTGTTAAGCATAGGCCATTGACCAATGTTCCTCAGCTGGGGAAAAACCCTCAAGAAGGAATCAGACATTTTAAATGCTGGATTAGTACCTGATCTGCAGGGAGGAATACTGCAAGCAGGAACAGCTATAGTCAGCTGTTAGATCAACAACCTTATCTACCATGATCTCTGTCTGGCCTTTCCTCTCCCTAGTGCCCTGCCAATCCAAAACAATTGTAGTTTTTTTTGCTCATGCAGATGCTTCCCCTTCTGGGAAGCATAAAACCAAATAATTTGTGTTTGGCTAGCTTGTCCACAAGAACCTTAAAAACATTATAGATTATAAATAAATTCTAAAATCCCTTTTATACATGCTGGACAACCATCAACTATTGTTGCCAGAAAGGGGATAATTCAGGCAGTGAAAAGCTTGATTCTTACCCAACATCATTCAGCAAAGCAATATGTTATGCCATTTTTAATAGTTTGTTTGATGAAAAGTGCACACATACTATAATGTAATGCAAAGAAGAAGCAACAGAAGCTGAGATATGTGCATAGATTACAGCTTCTGTCTTCCCAGTAGGATAAACCACCTCCGGGCATCACTCATCTTGGAAAGTCAGAGTACTGTAGCGCTCAATCTAGTTTTCCGGTAACTCATACAACACTCAGACACGGCTTCCTTAATTTGGAAGGCTGTCGTGCTGAGTCAAGGGAGGTAGGGAAAAACAGGGCACTTTCTGTGCGTGTGTGTGTGTGTGTGTGTGTGTGTGTGTGTGTGTGTGTGTGTGTGTGCCTGTTCACATGCTTGCACTTAACACATATAGACTGTGATGAATAGTTTAGCAGAGTTTCATTCCAACTCATTCAAAGGCGTTACATGTCTCCCCTGGTTCTGGGTTCCTTCTAATTTCATTACAGCTGTCAAGAAAAAACAAAACTTCCATGAGCATCAGCAAGGAAACACAGCAGACTGAGATAAAGTTGCTGTCGTAGCCCTTTATTGGATAAAAAGTCTGATAGTGTTTGATCGGGTTAAGTTATCTTGGCTGTGTATGTCTGTGTGTGTGTGTGTGTGTGTGTGTGTGTGTGTGTGTGTGTGTGTGTGTGTGTGTGTGTGTGTGTGTGTGTGTGTGTGTGTGTGTGTAAGAGAGGTGAGTTTTGTCTCCCTATGAGAATTTGCATAGACTTTCACATCATAGATTGTTAAGAATGATAAAATGAATTGACAGGGGACAGTTCCACCGTCATTAGATTGATATCACCTTCTCCTTCTACCCATTTAGAAATTCGTCAAGATTAATGTGACTTATTAAGTCATTTTGACACGTGAAATGGTCTACAATATACTGGTCATTACAGTGTTTTTACACAAGGCGATCAATCTTTCCTGTTTTGGTGTACCTGTCTTGTGTGTGTGTTTTGTGTGGGATTATTGTTAAATGTACTGAAATGTGGATGGAAGTCAAGCCCAAACGTAAGTAGAAACATAATGTGATTGTGATTGGAAGATTTCTCGACTTATTCAAGATTGGAAATAGGTAATACTCCCTGAAACAAGGCAGTGTTGAATTTAAGAATCCCTTTATTTAAATATTTAAAAGCACTACCATTATGCACAGACACATGCACCATTCACAAATGTCAAAGACAAAACCCCGAACAAATGAAAAAACGTTTTTTAATGGGAAGCTCATACAGGGACAGCAAGACCCTACATCGATTTGTTCTTCAACCAGTTCATGCTCTTCTTACAGGGCTTATTCTTAAAGGCTCCAACACTTACTCTTCCTGAACTGTGATCCTGCTCCCTTTTAAGCTAGCAGCATGCAAGCAACTCTTTCCCAAGCCCACATTAATTAATGGGATGACCAAGATGCTCTTGCAGTCCACTAAGTCCAGTTGTGTTCTGTGATTGCACAGCATGAGAATGTTGACATACAGCATTCAAGATATAGTGATCAAAGTAAATCTTAAGTCACACATATGAACCCACTGAGCTGCTAGTATGTGGTACCCTAAAAATGGAAGAGAGAAGAACATTTTTTTTTTTTTTGAGTTTGCCTTAAAAATAATTTGCATCCATCTGCTAACTTACAGTGTGTAGTCCATCATCCAATCATCAGTTCTGGTACTTCGGCCTTTGATACATTTGAGTATATCTGTGGGTCTATCCCCACAACTTTCCTCTTAGCTTCTAAATGGAGTGTTCAGCCAACATCTCTATCGATTAAATTATTGTAGGTAATCAATGTTCATCAGGATCAAACCAAAATGAATGAATGGTGCCAATGGGTTTCGAGTATGTGCGCTGTGCAGAATTAAAGTGGGGTAGTACACCCTCCCAATTTGCTATAATGCAGGGTTTGTGTGAATTGCAGTAAAACTGTATTGTGTATTTTCTGGTGTTGTTGACTGACCCTTTCATAAATCAATCAGTCAATCAGTTAGTCAGTAAAACAATTGGTTGATTGAATTGAATGGTTAAGTACAGTAAATATACTGTAAATTCATCTAGAAACAACACCGCACTGCATTTGTAGATGGTTTATTGTTAGAGCCAGGGTCAGGGCAGCAGCTTCTTGTGAAATATCTGCTAGCACAGTCCTTGGCCATTTATTAAAGTGGCAGCAGTATTCTCCATTTATCTCTTCGTGCCCATGCCTTGCATTTTTAATGACAATCCTGTTTGTACAGTCATGCTTCTACTGTATCTTCGTCTTTCAAAGTAGCCTGACATTTCAGCATGTACAGAAACTGCTAAAATCACATTGTTATTTGACCAAAGCTGTGTCAGTTTTTCCTCACTTTAGATAAAGGTGGTCTTTGATGGTTCCTAGAAAATGCTGTATAGTGTATTAGCTTATTTTGGATATATATATATATATATATATATATATATATCATTTAGTTGAATCCAGGCTACTTCATGGATTTTTTTTTATATACTCAGTATATACTAAAACACGAACAGGGAAGGCAAACAAACTGGAGACAAAACACACAGGAATGCAAAACTGGCTACAAGACACACACAATGATCTGACACAGGACAAGGGGAACACAAAGACTAAACAGGGTACACAGGGTAACGAGGTAACATGAGACAGGTGACACAAGGGCTGGGAAACAGGTGAAACACATTAGGGCTGGGCAGAACAATCGAAAAAGGCGGGAAAACACAAGACATAAAGTAAAACCAGACTAGACAAGACAGAAAACCAAACTATCAAAATAAAACAGGAAACTGAGCAAAATACAGAACAGAAACAGACTACCAAAATAAGATAAAACACACCAACCCATAACACACAGCCTCTTGAAAATACACAAATCTTTTAAAGTGACCGTTGTCAATCTAAAATGAAGACAGATTCGCCAACTGCACCAGAAACACATTTCGGTTTCCAAATGAGCCGCCAAGTTGGTCTGTTTTGAAATTCTGGAGCAGCCCACGAGTGAAGCGTTCGTCCAATCAGGTGCAGCCATTGTGGTTGTAGGTGGGTGTAGTCTGTTTTTTGCTTGTCAGTGATCATTGAAGAGAAATTGATAACTGCTAGTGACAAGCCCATCAAGCGTAATGTACTTGCTGGCTAACTAGCATGGTAAATGCATCCTGTCGGTCTTCCGGTTTCTCTTTTTGAAAGATGAATACAGACTACCGCACACTGCTGGCATGGGGAGCTTTTTCCTCTCACGCAGGCATAAAATGTCATGCTTGTTGGCCGTTGGCTGTAGTCTTTGTGGTGTGTTCAACTGCAGCCTTTTCAGCCTTCGTCGTCGCTAGTTCTTTGATGTATGTTCTGTGTGTCTGGGCCTAAAGGTAGTACAAAGAAAACACTGACCATTTGACACAATGGTTTCTTGACTTATTTCATCAGAGTCATTAATATTGTCTAGTTTATTATGTTGGTGTGTTTGCACTATTAAAGGCTGAAAATCAGTGTGCCCCATTCCTTGTGCTGAGAAGCACCTGTTTTAGCTGCACATTATACTAAAACACTAATCACTTATTGTGCTGCATGCCACAGTTTTAACATGAAAGCCGTGTCGGTGGTCTTTAATTTGCATAGAAAACACTTCTGAATTAGTGTCAACTCCCCTAGGCTTATGCACTGCCTTGGGCACCAAAAATAAATAAATGCCAAAGCAGCTACGTATGTGCTACAGTAGCTGAACATTTATGCACACCATATAATCCAACCTGAAATGTGCAATTTGAAGGTTTGCCCTGAAGGGCTATGTGATCCAAATGCCTGTCGTACTCACACTGTTGAATACAATTCATCTCTAAGCTAAGGCCTTATTGATTATGGAATAGTAAATGCAGTGTGAAAGTGTGAGTGTTTATGCCATGCAGGGCAACAAAAGACCATACATATTAAATACTTGCATTGCACTGTACTCTCACATAGTTAGAGGGGGAGGAGAGAAGGAAAATAAAAGAATAATGACAAGGAAGTCAGGAAAATAAATAGAAAAGAAAAGATAGGAGAAAATTATTGTATGGGGGAAACAAGAACAAGAAACTTTTTAACCAACAACAAAAACACAAGGTTGTACGATGACTGGATCCAGGGGCGATTCTAGGATCTGACTTTTGGGGGGGCTCAGCCCCTAATGAGCAGTTGATAGCAGTTAAGCTAAGGGGGTCCGGGGCCGTAAGATTTTTTTTTTTTTAAACCCTTAAATCATGACTTCTGAGTTTTGGAGAAAGAACTAGACATATTGAGACATGCAATTATGGCAAACTATCAACAGATTCAAGGCATCTGCTGTGAAAAAAGATGGCAACTACAAAGCATGATTATTGCAGCACATTCCCAGGGGCGCCGGACTGGGGGGGAAAGGGGACTGAGTACCCAGGGCCCTCATGTGAGGAGGGCCCAAAAAGATGCTAGAATGAATAGCCGTGGATGCGGGGAGGGGCCCATAGAGAATGCCTTTCTACAGGGCCCAGAATTTTATGCTACGCCCCTGCACATACCTTGAACTGGTAAAATAACCCCCATAACATATAACATATTTTTAGACAGGATTATTCATATTTTTTTCTGCTGTTAATTTTCAACATTTTCATTTACATTATCGATAGAAACTGATATGGTTATACAGCTAAATGATGAATAATCTAATATAATAATGCCTCTGAACCAGATGGGGAAAATCCAACATGTCTTTTTCTTAAGAGCCTGGGCCTGATAATAAAAGCATTTACTATAATACAACAACTACATTATATGATAAGTAAGACATCAATACATCTGAGAAGACCAACTTTAATGATGAGCCACAAAACAATAGTATGCAATACAGGAAATAAATCAGAGGCCAACGAATAATATGTATCATCAAAAAAAAGAGGGAACAAACTAGTCCTCCGTGAAAATGCATATGTAATTATAATGTGAATGGAATATTTTAAGTGTTTTTGCCCGTACAATATATGTTCACTTTCTCACCTGGTTCTTCCAGGTCCCTCTCTTTGTCCACTCTCTCTCCATCCTGCTCTCTCTCCATCCTCCTCTCTCCCTCTCCCCCTCCCTCTGTGGTATCACTGACAATCACATACAAAACATTTTGTAATCAACTAGAAAAAAATCTTCAAATAAAAGAGAATACAAAACACAGTAGTCCTACAAATATATATATATATATATATATATATATATATATATATATATATATATATATATATATATATATATATATATATATATATATATACAGTATGACTTATAGGCTACCTAGCCATTTTCTCACCTTGTTCATCTTGCTCTCTCTGCCCTTCTCCCTCTCTATTCTCCTAATTTATTTGTGCTGTCAACCAGAAGGCAAATGTAATCAACTAATCAACAGAGAATGTATCGTGAAGGTTACCAAAGGTTATATAGTCACCTATTTATAACATATGTGAATATGGGGTTGCTATTCAGTGTAGTGGGATAATGTTAAAGACTTATCTTAAACTTTCTCACCTGAACCTGGCTGTTTTCTTTAAAAAAAGAAACGTATATCCATCTATGGGTAAACAGACTGTGGGTCAGGGTTTGTTGTTCCAGTGTTTCAGTTCTCATATGAATGAATCTGATGATCCGTCAGGTCGAATTATTTATTTTTCATTGGCATTGACATTGAAAGTGTCTGGTAGGGAGGTAACTGCAGCGGCGGCACTAGGCTATTTGTAGCGGTGCCCCTACGGCAGGCTATTAATAGCACACTTTAAAAACTCATTGTAGGCTACTCCTAAGCTACATTTGCCTATAGTTAGCAATTTGTCTAACGTTGCACAACAAAATTGGACTCTGTGGTGAATAAGCTAGGCTAATTCAGATATAATTGCCATCGTTGTGATCAGGGAATCACAGATTGGTTCCACAAATACTACACCTGTAGCCTACTTAAACGTGTTAATTCGATTAGATTTAATTTTCACTCCATTAGTCATAGCCTACCTTTTCAGTGGTTGAAAGTAGCCATACTCTGATGACCATTCCCAAAAGTTATCTGCGCAGACTGAACAGTAGGTGCTTTAGGTTGAAAAAAACTTGAAAACCCCACAAATACAATTGATGTTAGTGTGGCACTGTGTGTTAAATATTTGTGTGTTAAGTATTTGCCCCTACTCTAAATTTTGAACTGAGTGAAGCTAAAGTCTAAAAACACGAGGTAACTACTGTCTCTATTGTCTCTAATATACCACAAGAAATTTTGAATTAATGTGTTTTGAATGGGTGATATTAGTCTGGCTTAACTCAGCTTTGCCAGCAGAGGGCGCTCTAAGCCTTACACTTGACTGGGTATCAGTAGCTGACGCCAGTAGTGCCGAAGTAGAAGTCAGTACGTGATGAACGAGTTTAAGTGTACATGCTACAGCTCCTGAGCTGAACTGTGTTTTCATATTTCCTACAGGTAAGCTGACTGTAATCAGAACCCGGGTAATATACATCAGTAGTTTGTTTTATTAGAGCTTTAGCTAACAACTGTGACATTAAGAGACATTGAATTTGACCGTGTTATGAGTGTGTATGTTTGCCGCCTCGTGTGTCTAAGATGGCGGACGCCGATAGTAATGACTTTGGTCGCTAAACACAAGCTACTACCTTTCTGTGTGAGCTGTAAGGAGTGAAACACATGTTTGGAGACATATATGGTTAAGACAGTAGTGAGGACAAACGGTGTGAAACGGGATGAACCGAGTGAATGTTGTAGGAAACTGTTTAACTGTGTGTATTGTTTAGCAGGCCAAGCTAATGCTAATCACTGGTAAATGCTAACGCCACAGCCTGAGCGTCATGAGGGTTAAAGGAGCATTTTGTGATGTTTTGATAAGTGGAGTATGCGGTAGTCAGTGTTTAAAACATTAATTGTGAAATATTTGTGAAAATAATACAGTAACTGGATGTGGGTTAAAGATTAGTTATGTTACATAATTCAGTTCATAAACATAATTCATAGAGGTTTAAAAACAGTAAAAGCATTGAGATTGTTCAGTCTGGAGTAATGTGGTATTACTGAATTGTTATTTTCATGTTTTTATGTAATTTCAAGTTATGCATTACTTACCTGTGTGTATGTTAAAAAGAGTAATTTGACACTAAAAAGAGACAGTATTTTTGTAGCTACGGTCACTTGCTAAATGCTTACCTGTGGTCCCTGTAAGAGTAAGTAAGCATGTATTTGGGTACTTAACATGGGTATTGAGACAAAGTAACAGTGGAAGCAATAGTGAGTATGGTACCAAGAGTAGCATGTTTGTTAGTGTATGAGTTGAGTTGTGTATGAGTTGTGTATTATGAAGTGTATTGTTATTGATAGTAATTGAGTAAGAGTTATGAAAGTATATGCTTTGAACCAGTAGTGCCGAAGTAGAAGTCAGTATGTGATGAACGAGTTTAAGTGTACATGCTACAGCGCCTGATCTGAACTGTGTTTTCATATTTCCTACAGGAAATAAATGTGTTATTCCAAGAGTGAGCGTCACCTCATTCTTAAAAGTGTAACATTATTAAGGCTTTGCAATCTGTCTACAAGCTTATCAAGCTTCTTTAGCGAGCTTGCCATATACCTGCAGCAGTGGGAGCGTTGTCCAGTGCTTTTTTCAGCTGTTCTCTTAGGAAGTTTCTTTCATCCTCAAGGGCTGTTATTATCTGTCTTTGCTGCTCAATTATTGCTTTGGCTGTCGGAGCCAATGTGGATGAGGTTCTTGGTGCTTTAATTAAGAAAAAAGAAAAAATACATGTCTACATGTGATTTAAAAAAAAGACATAACTGACATAAATCACAAGGAAATAGATTATGACAGTTCAGTACAGTATAACATTTTATCTTCATTGGTTTTCTTTGTTTTGTGCTTTACACATATCACAAAAGGGAAAATACTACACTGATGCATTTAATGCTTATTGATTAATTATCTACATTCATCTAATAGTTGATTTTTTTTTTTTACTATCTGCACCCATTGCACTTTGTTTTACAAAGGATCAGTGTGATAAATAACATACTTACTTTCCACTCCAGCTTCCTGTAACATTTCAGTTTCCTCTACATTGTGAAGTTCCTCAACTTCTGCAGATCCACCAATGCTACCTGCGTCGATGGATGAAGGAAACTGCTTGGCTCTTTTGCGTCTTCTTGTAGAAGGCATTGTTCTGAAAAGTTTGAATATCATTATGAAAATATTTAGTCATGTAATGGTGACTTGAGAACAGTAACTACAGCAGTAGTATGCTGCCTTCACATTAATTCATTAGTAGAAATTCAGTAACCTAGTAATATAGTTCAGCACTCACATGGGACATGTTCTGAATAAAGACATATCTAAAATACATTTTGCCCAACTTTTATTTGTAATGTAGTATTTTTATGTTTCAACACAAGGGACTGGCAAAGGCTTTTCTTGAACAGTAAACACTACAGATTACATTAAAGACTTTAGCATGATTGACTGCAGCCTTACTCGGCAAGATGTGCACTTCCACTATATCTATCTTGCTACAGTTGCATCTCTATCTAAACGTTAGCCGTTTTAAGAAAGTCTACAGTAAATCACCCTGCATATAGGGGCTTTATAACATAGTGTACCTCACAATACACACCATCACACCACAGGTGTGTATCCACAGGTAGGCCTATACAAGTTAGTAGTGCAATATTGTGTGCTGTAATTGACATCCTGTCCACACAAGTCTGTATTTTGAGCCTATTGCACACTAGAGCAAGAGCAGCAAGAGACTAATACAAACTTAAACTTAAACAGTTTATTTATTTTACCCATTTTTTCAAAAAACAGTGTGTCTTTTAAAAGTAAAAATGGATGTGTGCAGTTAACAGGCCTTGTGTTATAAAAACGTCTCACACAGTAAAAATACATACATGTGCTTAGAATTATAAAATATGAAAATTAATTGAAAAACTACATAATCCCCACATTATATGTATAAGGAATAGTCACAGCCCAAATAAATACATCTAACAAATACTAAAATTTATATTAACAGAATGAGGGTTAACCGGGGTAAAGCTTGTATACAGTATGGGATCATTAACATTACCTAGCAGTGATCAGGGTCCTCAGCAAGAATGATGGCGTTGGCGCTTGAAGTCTTGTTCGTGTGCTGTCTTTCTTCATGAAGCGCAAATCAGCGTTTAAGTCCCGCTTCCGCCGCCTACTGGTAGCAAACTCCTGTCAGCTGTGTGCCTTACAGTCTGTGGTTGAGATGTAAGAAGAGGAAGTGCCAGGGACCGATGGGTAAGATAGCCAATAGTTTTTCATTGCGTCAATATTTTAAATTCTGGTAACGTTAGGTAGACTAAACTAACGAACTGAGGCTGTTGATTCTGACGCAGTGTTCATCATGAGCATTGTAAAGAAATTGTTAGAAAAAATTGAAAGAGGAAAATTAAAAAAGAAAATTAAACTGATAAAATGGCTACAACAAAAGAAACTGCTATGTAAAAAAAGAGATGCACCAAGGATGGATACCGGTGGTGAGTTCTTGATCTCTAGCTCTATTTATCAATGTGTCATGAATTAAGATAGCTGACCCTACTTAATCAGTAATCATTCGTAACCGTAGCCAGTAACTGCGGTCAGCGCTCGTGGACAGCTGTCCTCTCTCTCCACCGCATACATTAGTTTAGTTGTGAGGTTGTCAGCTCTGTGTCTGCCTGGCATACTCTCTGTGCAGGACGGTCGATGAGACTGGGCTTTAGTCTGTTTAAGGAATAAACATGATCATGGTGTGTGGAGAGAGTCACAGATATTTTAAATTGGGGGAATATGCCCTTTAGTCCATCTGTTAACTATTACGACTTACTACTATTAAGTAGCCTACTGATTCTACTGAAGTGCTAAACGTTTTGACAGCCCTCTATAATTTTTGTCATGTCTTGCATTTTATTCTTAGGATTTGCAGGAAACATCAAAGAGTTGTGTCCAGATCCATAAGAAAAGGGTCAGTTTTCTCTGGCTCTCGTACTTCTTTAACATCTTGGATGATGTTTATTCATAGGTGAGTTATGTTAAACAGTTAATATACATATATAACAATCTATTTGCATTCTGCTTTTTTTCCAAAAGCATTTGTCGAGAATCACGAGTGTCTATAGTACTAACATGTCTGTATGTTAGGTACTATTCTCTCACAATTTTTTTATTTAAATTAAATATGCTTTTTTATACATGGAAAACACAAAATACAATGACACATTTCTATGATTCTGGAATCAATACTAAAGTGTGCTTTTATTGTAATACTGTAGATTATAATTTTATTGATTTAAGAATATGTAATTCCAAACAGGGAAATAACATTACAAAAGTTAATCACATAATTGTTGCATGTTGCAGGTTTGCTCAAGGATTAAGACTGAGACAAGTAGATTTGATTGAAGAAGGAGTGTGTGGAAGCAGTCACACATTGAGCAACATGTCCAGCAAACGTAGACATGTGTGTGTACGAGCAGTCAAACGCTTGCAGAGAAGGGGGAATAGGATAGAATGAGAATAGGTGGTGGACATGCCCTTGTTGTCATTGATGAGAGCAAATTCTGTCACAAGAGAAAGGTAAGCATGTTAAAGTCAGTGTGTGTACTATACTGTATGTGGCAAGTCTAATTGCATACTGATTCAGTTTTTATACTGTTTTTTGTTTTGTTTTTTTGACCCTCATGTTGTCCTTGGGTCAAATTTGACCCGTTGTCAAAGTTTTTATATCATAAATTTGGGTTTCTTTTAACCAACCTGCCCCATAATAACATGGATGGTTCCATAAGATGCTCTTCACAAAAGGAAATTAAGGATCAGATCTCTATTTTCATAGAATTGTGGGTGTTGTATTCAATTTTATAGCATTATCCTGACCACTTTCACAGATCTGTTATTATCCATTATCTACATTCCTCTGATCTTAACCATTAGTCAAAATTATTGATAATTTCGGCTTTTTTCTTACACAAAAATTTGAAAATTTCATATAAATGAGTTTTATTGACCATGAATTCCAAAAATAAATGTAAACTATTGCAAATAAATAGGTATAGTGTTGAATATACTGGTATTAATGGAAAAAAGTGCCAAAGACGTAAAAAAAAAAAAAAGCAAGCAAAACGTAAAAACATTGTCTAAAAAAGTGTTAATTTTGACCCGGGAGGACAACACAAGGGTTAAGTTAGCTGCCATAGCAGTTTCTTTAAAGAAAATTATGAGTCAATTACTTTTGCAATTGTAATACTTCAGTCTAAAACAAAATAAATAACCTTATTTATGAAGTAGTATTTCCACATGATTCTTTTTTTCATATCCCTATGGTCACAACTAAATTGATGAAGTGGCCCTGTTATGCAAATGGGGCTTATATATCACACTACATTTCATAATTCATGAAATGTTTACAAATGAACCTCCAATAGTGACCTAAGCAAACATTTGTCAGCAAAACCTCAACATTCATGTGGTGCATTCATCTATCTGTATGTATTTGGATCATTGAATAGAGAAACATATGCTCAAAAAACTAATTAATCCTACACCGTCCTTGTTGTTCTGTTAACGGATTTATGGTTGTGCGGAGGCTCCACGCAGAGCTTTCGCCGTAGCCTACGTGTTTAGCCTGAAGTTTATACTTGTGTGTTGGTGTGCGTGTCGAGCCGGCGTGTGTGGGGAGTGTGTGGTAGAGTGAGGTAAAGTGAGAGAGTGACGCCATTATCTTTGGAGCGAGTATAGCAACTCTGGAGTCATAGTGAGAGAAACAAAGTGTCTCTCCTGTTCTTTCTGACCAAGGTGGGAAATCGTTAGCAGGAAAAGTTAACCCTCTCCTTGATTTCATGTTGTTTATGGAGAAGGAGAACCAGGTAATGAGTCGGGGGTAGGGCTGGGTATCGTTCAAAATGTTTCGATCCGGTGCCAATTTTAATACCTCAGTTTTGATACCGGTTCCTAACGATACTTTTTTCGATACCATATGTTTTAAAATTCATTTCAACATTAACAAAAATCCATTAAACACAAAACTTTTATTTTCTACCTTAATTGTGAATCAAAACCGTTCAAAAAAATTCTGGTAACACTGCTCACTCAGAGTAACATTAATAAAACTGGTTGTGATTTTGGATAGGGGTGCACCAGTCACATACTCAGGATTGGTATCAATCCCAACTTTAAAAATTAACAAAAAAGGAGAAACCTTTTATCCACAACATGAACATATTATAAATAATAAATAAATAAATAAACAAATGACATTGTGTACAGGCTAATATTGAACTACCTCAAATGCAAAGGAATGTAAACAACAAAGACTTTTTAGGTCAAACTGCATAATGACTCAAACCTTTAACAATAAACTTGGTGACTGCCCTGTTGTCAACATTGAACTAATGAAGAACTAACTTAAGTGCAAAGGAATGTAATTGAATTGTCTTGTTGCTGAAAGGTGCTGTAGAAGTAAAGTTGCCTTGCCTTACAACCTCAGCCTGTCAGTCAGTCATCAGGGCACAGAAACCACGGTTGTGCCTGCTTGTCTTATAGGAAGTGTAAAACAACAGCACCGCGACTGCTTTCGGCTCGCAATTAATATCATATTATATCATATATATCATATACTTTATCGGCATCGCCATGACTCACTGTAACTTAAACAAAACTGCAGAGACGACGTAGCTTATTCCGTCCGCACCTCTGCGCGTGTGTGTGTGTGTGGCGGTCGGTCGGAGCTCCATTCTCTGTCAATATGCAGAGAGGACAGATAAGCTTGCAAATTTGGCACCGAAAGATAAATAATTTTTTGATACTCATAGGATTGGAGTATTTTTTCGGTGCCATAAAAGTATCGATGTTCGGTGCCCAGCCCTAGTCGGGGGAAATGCAACGCTACCAAGCCATGGCCGAGCAACATACGTTGTTACATTTTTTGAGAGGTGAATGTCAGGCTACAGTGTAGGGTCAGGCATAGGTTTGTGTCTCCACGTACCTACGTAAATAGCAACGGCGTGGATTTTATGCAGAAGTATATATCAAGCTTGTTTCCTCGTATTTCCATGACTGTTGTTTAAATAACTTCCAATTGACCCCTGATTTGTCCATGTCATCCTTACAAATCTTTAAATTTTTCAGTATGCACGCGGACGGTTTGGTGCTACTTGGAGGAGGAGAGGATGGGTCTTTGGACTGATAGAGGTCAAGCAACGACAAAGCCGGCCTATCTTGAAGTTTGTTCACAGACGAAATGCAGACAACCTGCTTCCCATTATACAGAGATATTGCAGTCCAGCAAGTACGATTATGAGTGACTCCTGGCTCCCCTATCACAGACTGAGTGAATATGGATATATCCATTACTAAGTCAACCACAAGAGGTTCTTTGTTCATCCAGCAACGGGAGCACACACACAACACATAGAGAGGTCCTGGAGGACCTTCAAGAATGAAGTGTACCGCTTCAGGGGCAACATGACAGAGGAAACATTAAGAGAAACCCTAAAATTCATTGAGTGGAACTACTGGCTGGCTAAAACACACATGGATGGAGCCCTTGGTCGCCTTTTCAAGGACATAACAGCAATCTATCCTTTATAATACACACACACACACACACACACACACACACACACACACACACACACACACACACAAACATGACCACACACACACTCAAACAGACACAGTTTAGTTTCAAGAGAAATATTTTTATTTCTAAGGTGTGGCTCAAAATCAGCCATTTGTGTTTTGTTCAGTAAATAATTAATTGATGGATATCAGTATAAAGATGTTCATACATGGCATTCCTTTGGAATTTTAAATACAAGGCATTAATACTATAAAATATGTATGTATCAAATATTACCTTGAAATAAAATAGAAAGTTTTGCATTTTGCGGCCCTGATTCATGGTTGTTACACAGAAACTACCAGAAGCATTTCCAGGTAAGAATTCACAAGATTAAACATCATTAACAGACATTAACATAAAGTATTACCTTGAAACAAAAGGGAAATGTTTGGAACATAAAGGGTGGATGAATTTCAGCATTATAATATGGTAATTACCTATTTTAAATTCCAAGAAGTTTTATCTAATTTGGAAGGTATTAAGCTGATAGTAGCCTATAATACTGTGAAAACAACATATATTACCCCATTATTACCATGTTATTACAATATAAATATTACTATAGTACCATTACCTAGATATACATATGGTTATTGTCGAACCCTTTCTTACTTATTACATTGGTAATTGCATGTTATTACATCTGTTACCTTATCACCTTATTACCCCAGTATTATGTCTTATTACTGTGATGTATTACTACGTTATTACTTTGGTAATTACATGTTATTACCTATATATATTACCTATTTATTATCTCACTGTTACCCCACTATTACCATCTTATTATTGAGCCGTAATATGCAATGCTACCAAGTTATCAATATTTTCTTGGAAATACAGGAGAAAACTCTGTCCCTTTGCCCTTTAATGATTAATTGAAAACTGATATAATTTATAATTTAAATTTTTGGAAATGTACAGTAGGTGTATATTTCTGCAATTTAAACAATCAAATATTCAGCAAATAAGTTGCTGATAAAGGAAGTTGAACATTTAGAAATTGGAAGATCCATGAATCCAATGAGAGATAACACAGTAGTAGCCCAGAGATAGACTTGCATGTTTTTTATTTATTTAATTAGCATTGTTGAGACTTTGTATTGCCAGTGACTGCTTCTCTGTAATTGTTATGCATATGATAAATAAGGAAACTTGAACTTGAAGAAGAAACCGTTCCTTCACAATTGTTTCCTCGTCCATCTCATCCATCTCATTATCTTTCAAGAATATGCTTTAAATTTAAGCATGCTCCTTCTCAGTGTTGAGTGACTCACTGAATTTGCACTGAAAAAGCCACCCAAGCACTCATTATTTCCACTGCAGCCTCAACAGCTCTTGAAGAGGAAAAAAGTGCAGAGAAAACAAGATATTCTAGCAAGATGCTGAATCATACTTTACAGATTACAGACATGGCATGTTTGCAGAGAACAGAGAACTGACAGAAAAATCAGCACATTGGGTCACCATGGTAAATGTAGTCCTGCCTAAAATAGGTTATGCTGTAAGTTAAGAATATAATCAATGACTTGTAGGACAAATTTATGCTTTAAAACAAATGCTCCACTGTAGGCGTATCATTCTTCTAGCCCAGAAGTATGCCCATAGTATGTAAGAGGCTTGACCTTGAAGTAATACTCTGGTTATGTTCATAATAACACTATCTCTCTCTCTCTCTCTCTCTCTCTCTCTCTCTATATATATATATATATATATATATATTAGTGCTGTCAAACGATTAAAATATTAAATTGCGATTAATCGCATTAATGTCATAGTTAACTCGCAATTAATCGCACATTTTTATCTATTCTAAATGTCTCTTGATTTCTTTTTGTCCCATTATTTTTTCTCATTTTAATTATCTTATCAACATGGAAAAGTGGATCGGCTTGCTTTGTGCAAATGTGCTTATGTCTAAAGTCATCCACTGTCGCCTGGCTTTGATGAGGGGGCGGAGAATTCGCATCAGCTGTGTGCTTGGCCATCAAGTGGTATTTCAGACTGGACGTGCTGCGATGATAGCTCAGTTCACACCAATAAAACACCCAGATCACTTTGGTCTTGTCAATGGAACCATTTGGCACTTATTGGCATCCATTTCGGCGTCTCGCGCTCGCAATCTACTCAAAACGTAACGTTAGCCTACTACTCTTTGGCCGGCTCGCAAGCCCAACAAGTGTGTGCGGCGTGCCTGTTGTTTTGTTTCCGGTCTAGCTAGATCTGGTGTGGTGTTGTAGTTTTTCTAACGTTACTAGTTGTTGCAACAGCATGTGAAAAAAACTACAAAGTTTGCTAGGCCAAAAAGAACGTTAATCTCGTGATAAAAACATTGACGCCGTTAAAATGGGTTTGCGTTAACGCCGTTAACATATATATATACATATATACATACATACATACATACATACATACTGTATATAGGTACTGTTGATGTATGTTCAGCACAGTCCGATTTGTAGATAGTGGAATGCACAGGGGAGCTACTGCAGATGCTATGCATGTAAATCAGCCATCGCAATTGTCTCCAACATGTTAAACCCCTACACACACACACACACACACACACACACACACACACACACACACACACACACACATAAGCACACTCCTACATTGGTTAACTAATTCATGCTTGTTAAAGGAGAGGCAGAAAATTGTACTAAGCTAAACTAGATAGGCCAGTTAAAGATTCAAAAAACACAAACAATGAGAATTAACATTGATTGGCATTTTTGTTGTCAATAACTCTGTAATCTTTCATAATCAACATTATACACAACGAAAGCCAATATGGCAACACAATATTCGAGACAACCTGTTATTACTGGAGACAAGCATGGCATATAATTATAACCGTCAAATCATTAAAATCACTTTCCCCATGGTTCTGTTTTTGTGAAAAAGTATAGGAAGCCAAGGCTAATGATTCATTTTCAACAAATTGCTGGCTTTGTTGAGTTGTCTTGATGTTGATGATTTCTTTATTTATTTATTCTCTTACTTGGTGACATTTATTCAGGCAAACATTTGTTTTGACTATCTTGACTTGAAGCATACTATTCCAAGTGTATGTGCATTTGCCATTTGTGCAAAACACAAATTCACTCGACATAAATAAATGTGTCAGTAAGTGGGCAAACTTCAACCAGTTCTGAGTTGGAACACGTGCACCAGCTGGCACTGCTGGAGAGAACCAAGTCCCCTCTCTTCCTCCAGCTGGTGCTCCAAAAACACCCGCTCATGCCACAAACAAATACTCTCAGCATGCATCTTCATCACTTCCCTCTTCCTATCACATTCCTAAAAAAACCTGTTTCTCTCATCTCTAAGCTCTTCAAAAATCCCTGGATCCTTCACTTTCCTGCACGTTTCATCTTCATTGCTTTCTTCTTCAGAATGAAGCTTCTCAACTCTAAGGACGCTGAATCACTGGTTTTTGAGAGGTAATGTCGACTTCTACACAGCATCAAACACTGACACAGAGATAAGCTTACAGGGCAAGAGGGCAAGCTAATTCAGCTGGATATCTAACCTCTAACACAGTAGCAAGCCAGTAACATGCTAGCATTAATCAGTCACAAAGCTCTTTAAGCTTCTGTGTGTGTGTGTGTAAGAATCAGGCACAAGAGAGGATCGCATGAGTGGTTTTGCCTAGGGACTCCAAATCACAAAATCGGCCCTTGCATCGTCATTGACTACGTTAACATGCACATCAATATTCCACTATTATTCTGAATATGACGAATTTGACACAGGTCATGTAAACAGCATATTCCGGTTGGATATTCAGAATAAAGCCTTATTCAGAATTTAGCATTTTCCGATTAAGACGTGGGATATTCCGGTATTATTCGGGTTTTAGAAGCATTCTTTGGTCATGTATACAGCACATTCGGAATATGAGTCTCAATCGGGTTTTTTACTGCAGTTTATGGCCTCTTGCCTTTTTACGGCTTATGGTCAGCGCAGCTGTGCATTGCTATGGTTGCTATAGACAAACCAACCAGCCAACAGTTTGCAAGGCTGCAGAGCCGATAAGAAGGAGAAACACAGCTACTTTTAAACATTATCAAAGACTTGGATACCAATAGGTTTTTGGATATGCGCACACAATGCTACAACAACCTTTTCAAGAAGCTGGTTGAAGGAATGAAAGAGGGAGGCTGTGTTCGCACGGTCCAACAAGTCCGCCGCCGCTGGAATCGCATTTTGGACGGCTACATGTAAACGGGAATATTAATTGAATATTCACTTTCATTAGCCATGTAAACAGCTTATTTGGAATGTCGTCTTTTTCGGAATAAGGGCAAAAACCGGAATATTATGTGCATGTAAATGTAGTCATTGTGTCACCTCCCTCTCCCTCAGCTCTTCATGCTTCCCCCGCTACTTCTTCACCTTCCTTTTCCCCATTGTCCTCGCCATCCCTCTAACTGACATTTGCAGTCATAGGAGAGGAATTCAAGACTACAAGAGTGGAATTCAAACAAGTGAAGCAGTTCCTCTGCTGACAGCCTGCTGGCCATCTGTCCAAACACAGGTCAGGTGTGAAATAAAAACTGCTCAACCAGAACTCCTTTTTTTATGTACTGCTACTTATATACTTGGTATCTATGTTTACTACATGTATGTGGGGATACATGCCTCTTTGCACCTTCACATTTGTGTGAATAAGCAAGTGTGGCATTTATACACTGTGCTGAGGTATGTGTCTTCCGGCTGGCTCCTACTGACCTGTACAGGCTCACTTGTCTTTTGTCCTTGACAGTGAGTAACAGGAGGATTTAATTACATCAGACAAAATGTAGCCTGTGCAACAGTCAGATACCAAACCTCACAATGCCAAGATCTCAAACATCATGAGAGACGACAAGATGACAAATGGCTTTGTTCAATAGAGAAATAATCACAGCGAGGACAGCAAGTGACTGGACACAACACAAACCTGGTTGGTATTTAGTGTTCACTGGTTTCAACAATAGATATTTTTTACTTTATTGATTCCTGCAGGGAGGTCTCCCCCAAACCCATTTCTGCTTCCTCTCCACCACCCTCATTACAAGAAAAGGAATGACGATGAAGTAATCAATTCGCTTACTTTTAACAGAATTCGTGACTTTGGGAATGATATGCAACCCTGCTGATGTAACTTGACACAGTGCAGTGTTTATTGATTCAGCTCTACCTCCAATGGCTGGCACCATGGGACTTGAAAATTAAATGAAAAACAAAGGTACATGCGCTTTACTAAAACCAATTCTATTCTTAAATAATAAAAAGCAATACAAAAACAAATGTCCTTCACAAACGTCTGGAAATTGCCAATAAGTCCCTAATATATTTACTTCCAGAATCACGTTTAATTTGATTTACAGTATTTCAGAACCATTCATTCACTTATTCCTTTGGCTGGTCAACTGTTAATTCACCCTCTTTGAAAGTATAATTTGTGCCACGCTTACTGCTTCAAAACTTGGAATGTCAAAACAGTCGCTCTCTCTTTACCTCATACACTAAAGGCATATGGAGGCCCTGGGCACACCACACCTAACCATGCTCACTCCAAATTAGGCAAAAATAGCAGTGCATGAATAAGGCCAATGGATCGCTGTGTCGCGGGACACGGGAGCAGCCGTCTGTCGGTGTTAAAGCAAAGTGGAGCAGCATGGATGTTTAGAAATAGGCACTGTGGCCGCCTGTGGGAGGTTGCACACCTGAAAGCCACAGCATACCAATGAACACACACACACACACACACACACACACACACAGAGGAATACTTGTCAGATTGACAGGATGCCTGGGGACCATTACATTCTGGGAAAGGGCTTTACACAAAAGCAGCCAACTTGCATGAGCAAACATGCATGCACACACACACACACACACACACACACACACACACATTGGGATGGAAAAAAACTGCTGCAGAAATTGCCTTATCCAGACTACTATGTTTTTTTTTTTAAACAGCCGAGCCCCAAAAACGGAGAAATTTGAAAGCACTGCTTAGCCTGTTTAAGTTTGAAAACTCCAGAGTTGCATTGTAGTGTGGACGGGAAGAAACAGAGGCCATTGGAAACGATGACGCATGTCAGTTAACTAGGCTTTCATACCTTTCATTAACAGTTCCACCTCGTTGTCAGTCCAAGCAATCCCAGGGGGCTGTTTCACAAAAGTAGAATTTATAAATCCAGGATAACCGATAAAGCGAGGCTTGACCTAGTCTAATCTGTGCAGCCTGGCTTGGTGCGTTTCACGAAGGCCAAGCCAGGCTGAAGTAATTCAGATGCGCGTTCACAGCTTTGCTTAACAGACCGCGAGGTCGATAACAGATTTACGGATGCTAAAATGGAGAATATGCATTGTTCATACTTTATACAGAGTGAGCAGCAGCTTCTTGTGGAAGTATGATAACGTGAAACACATTATTTGTAAAAAAGAAACACGGCCGCTGTAATGAAACAGCGAAAGAAAGCGTGGCAGACGATTGCGGACCGACTGAATGCGTAAGTAGTAAAATATATACATTAACTGACCACTGCTCTGAAATGAAACCGTCATAATCATACCATTCAATGATTAGGCTACTAATCATTTGCACAAATTAACCGTTGTACTCTTTGCCTTAAAAGTAAGCAGAAGATCATTTTACTCAGGAAATTTACTATGAAGATCAATTTTCTACAACGCTAGAATATGATGCGTAAATATGCAGACTGTAAACATGAATGTAACTATTCATCAGTTATTTCCCAAAAGCTAAATATAAGGTCAAAAACCATTGAGGTGTGTCCTCTCCCTTTTGTTACATGACTGTACAGTAGTCTACACTATATATTTATTGGTTCAGTGAACTAAGACTATGCTTTGGGAGGATTGTACAAGTAGGATATGTTCTTAAAATTGTACAATCCACCCCAAATTATAGTCGTTGAAGAATACAAAAAAAAAAATGAATCAACTAAAATAATTTAAGGTGCATTGGTCCACTATAGAAACACACATGTATAGCACTTTATATATTGCCCTTACTAAAGTCTAAACAGACTTCATTTAAAACACATTTGGCAACTTTATCAGCTTTTCTCACGTCCATGATTTTCAACCGTGAGTAACGGTATATATTCTATTTCCGCTTCCTTTGAATTGGAAATCAGGTAACAGCAGTTTGTTGGATAATTGGGTTTCAGGCCCAGCCATTGCCTTTTAAAGAGTACACTATATGTAAATCAAATTAGCTAATGTGTGAAAGACATAACATGTCCTAAATCCTTTGAATCCATTAGTCTTAATATAATAACATATATGTTTGTAATGTGTGTACCACAGAGTTTTGCCCCCAGGATTCTCGTATTTGCTTGTTATGAACAAAATAAATAATGGCAGGTAATTAAAGATGAGTCTGAAATGGCTGTGCAACGCTTTGCCAAAAGCTTGTGCATTACCGTTTTTTGTGTGATATAGCTCTTAAACAAGAAACATAAATTGCTACACATGCTTAAAGGAAATGCTTCATCTACTTCACATTTAAGTGGCCTACTTTTTCCATACCTGGTTTGAATCAGTTGTATACTGCTGCATTTCAGTAATGTCAAATCAAATGAGGGTAAGCAAAAGGAAATACATTGTCTAGCCTTTAGTCCATGACACATTGGACTGGTCCACATCCAGTCATTTATACACAAACTTTTACAACTGAAAAAAATTACAACTCAGGACAGGCTAATATATTATGGATGTGCAGGGACACATTAGAATTGAATAATTCAATTCAATTTTATTTATTATGTCAAATCATAACAGAAATTATCTCAGGACACTTTACAGGTAGAGTAGGTCTAGACAACACTCTATAATTTACAGAGATGCAACAATTCTCCCCAAGAGCAAACATTGGTGCGACAGTGGCGAGGACAGAACCTGCCTCTTGGTGGGCGGCAATCTGCCGCTGCCGGTTGGGACCCATAATGTAAATGAATTTATGAATGAATATGTTTCATTGAAGTGTCATACAACACAAAATGTGTAACACATTATATCTTATCTTATAAACTTAACAAAATCAGCATACGCTACTGTACGCTGGCATAAAGCATTTACTAAAACCTGACATATGTCAAATATCTTGTATGTAAACATGTACTGTAATCTACACCTGTTATATTTAACAGACCGGGATGTCAGGTGACACTTTGTGTCCCCCTCTGAGACTGAATGGAAGAGTTCAGTTTTCACAGGCAAAGGCACATCTTAAATGAGCACAAATAGACCTCCAAGCTCTGGTTATATTTACACGCTGTTCTTTTATTAGAGCTGTTGATTCTATTTCTGAAGTTGTAGTTTGTCATGTGGGGAATTCTTCTCAAGTGGCTGCTTCTTTTTACAGTATACCAGAAATTATATTAACAAGGAACTACCCATGAGAAGGTTGGTTGCTGTTAATTGCATTTATCTGCTGTATCAGGTGTAATATTGTCCTTAATTGAAGAATAAAAACCAACAGGGCTCTTAGACAAGTTTGGAATGCGGGAGAAAGAAATGTTTGTTTTTTGGGCTGGTAGACATTCGGTGTCTTGTTCAAGGACACTAACTTGGTGATGAAAAAGGCCCAGCCTCTAGATGATGGGCAGGGTTTCAAGTTGCTACACCACGCTGCTGCCCAAAGCACTGTCAATATTCATATCTAATTGAAATCAAATTGCTTGAGGGATTTGCAGTCCATAAGGCAGGGAGGAGGTCTAGCAGAATGTTCCGATTTTTGTAACTGTGTCCACATGAAATCAACTTAACAGGATTAATTTGGCATGCTCAATTTCATGCCATACTTTGAAAATGACCTAAATTGATCTAATTTTAAAGCCCCTCTATTCATACACTTGCCAGAATTTTCAGACACCATTTTAGTTGTATTGGCCAACTGAACTTCTACAATGACTTTTTATATTGGGGTATACAGATTACATCATGTCTTAAAGGGGATCGTGGTGCATAAAGAAAATGGATTGTGACTTTCAGGCTCGACTGCAATTAGCTTCATATTAACTCTGTAAACTGTACAGGAGGTAGCCAAGTTCATTATCAAACATTTTAAGAGTGGTTTATTGTTTGGTTGTGGAGTGTAAATTGCGGGGAGTTTATGCCCTCCTTGTGCAATGCATTTTCGTGAATGGGTTTGTATCATATCGGAAATTTGTGAAAACGTGAAGTTTAGCCGACTGATCTGATGACAATTAAGTTTGGAGGTTGTTACAGTTAGGTTTCCGTGAGAAAAGGTGACTGTGAGCCTGGCACAGGGCACCGTGAGGGGACGGTTGTGACAGCTGCCATTACAGTTAAGGTTAACCGACAAAAGTTGACTGTCATGTGGCGACGACAGTTAAATTTAGGCACCAAATCGACTAGTTAAGATTAGAAACAAGTTTTTGGTTTTGGTTAAAACACCGGTCCCCTTATGTATTACTCCTGGGACATTAACATTCGTTTCCTGGGTGAAAGTCTTGTGTTTTCTCCTTAACGTCTTCTGGGACATGAGCTCCGCTCCCCTGCTTGAAAGCCCTGTGTTTTATGACCCATCCCTCTCTACGCAGATCTTCGTACTCTAATATGAGGTAGCACAGTACATACAGTATACAGTGCATACAGTAGTAAATAAGTGGAATACATTCGAATTACAGTGCATTACTTGTCGTAGCTATACAGTATGTACGAATGGTTAATGAGAACAGAAATAGGTAAGCAAAGGTATTTAGTAATTCCATTCCAGTCAAATTGATGCTTATAGCTTTAACACAGATTTGAGAAATGTTGATCATATTTTAATGTCAAGCAGCTATTTAGGGACCAGTTTTAATACAATTAAGGTACCGTAGCAGTTATGAGTATATATGATGAATGCTTTGAGTTTTCCTACAGTAATAATGCAAATTGATGTATCAAAATAACAGTTACATATAGGCTACATATATATACATATATATATATATATATATACATATATATGTATATATATATACATATATATATATATATACATATATATATATATATATATATATATATATATATATATATACATATATATATATATATATATATATATATATATATATATATATATATATACCAATATAACACATTGCACTCACATGTTTGTGCAGTCGTGTGCACTTGCATGTCGATGAGATTTCAACGCGTTGCTGGATGGTGGGGAATAGACTACAGCATCCTTGGCTGTGTTCCAGCTTAGCTAATTATACTGATGCTGGTATTTAATTGGTATTCATAAATAAATGAAACAGAAAGGGACTGCTTGGTTTCACTTTCCTCACTACCTCATTCTGAAAATAATTTTGAGGGATAATTTCAGGATTTTTAGATTGGTCAAGGTGCTGTAGCTTGATCTACGATGCTGAATATACATTTTTTTAAAACATCCCATTGCACCGCATCAAGTTGTTACTGTGTGTTTTACTCTCTTTGTGATGTAGCAAACATTTCCCCATTGGCTATAACAATCCAATTACTGCAAAAGAAAAGAGCTCACTAATTAATCAAAGTTAGATGCTTTTTGAAGAGATTGATACATTTTCCATCACATGTCCTTAATTAAACCGTCTGTAGGACATTTTTTCTTTAAGGTTGCATTATCTCTTGAATCTTCCCCCACCGCTCGTCATACAGGAGTGCATGGATTACATGTTATAATTAGCTTCTAGATTATTTTTTATATATTGGCCAAATTGTCCCCTGAGGATAAATTCAAGCCTTGCTAATCCATGTTTTTGTGCTCGCCTTTGTTTGAAATATATGTATACTTAGAAAACAAGTTAAGTATCGTGATGGTTTGTCTTCCTACACCACAACTATTTGTATGACTGAAAATATGAATACAACATTTTTTCTGATGCTTCTACACTTCAACATATCATTTGTAGCTTTACTCATCATGTTTTCACCTTGTTGGAGACCAAGTCTCAGAGGTCTAAGCCCTTTTTATCTTTTGTTCGCCTGGTCTCCTTGTGTAATAATGCTTGTATTACCTCAACCCCTGTACAATCATTTCTTTCAGGAGAACCTGGGCTATCAGGATATGCAAGCTGCAGGGATGTCACATGAATGTATAAATTGGTAAATGACTATAAAGACAAAAGAAAAGAGTAAACGGAAATGAAAACTCACAGAAATGTATTGAAGTCGCCTTTGAAAATTGTTCTTCTATGTGTTGGTAATCAGTTGAAAAAGAAATAAACTCTGTAACTAACAAAAATACAAAACTCTGTAGGTTTTTTCCCATTAAAATCCATCCGCTTTTATCCAAAAAGTTAGTTGTGTCACCTTCAATGTATTATCTGTCTGCTATTTGACATAAGTTCTTTGAACCTTTGAACCGGAACCGGAAGGTAACGCAGTGTGAGAGTGTAGAGGGAGAGAAGACAGACGGAGGAAAACAGTATTATTTCGAGAAAAATGTTGTACTAGTTGCTTAGTTTTTTGTTTCTTATTAGCCCCCTGGTAGCCTTTAGTCTCTAGAAAGAGTCAGCATCTACGCAAATCTATGTACCTGTGCGTGGAGGACCGCAAATTTTCTACGAGTAGTAAAAATTAGCTTCAGGCTAACGCCAGCTCCATGGCTACCTCCACACCTGGTGAGTCCCCATTAACCTACAGGATTTCCTCGTTGCTTGAAAATGCAAACAAAGAAATTTCTGACCTTTGGGAAGAAGTTCAGTGCAGTAAGCAGTAAGCTTTGCACCCTGTTGGTTCTTGAACGCACCTCAACTAGATAAAATTAGCTCCACCCAGGCCAAACCCCCTCGTTAGCTGAGCTTATATAAAGCACCTGTATCATCATGGCTGCCTCTTGGCTTTGTCTCTGGCTGTTGGTTGCCACATGGGACCATCTCTGTGACTTTTAGGTAGGTAATTGTGTAAAGTCTGTTTTATGCTTTCAAGGTGTTTTTAAATACTTAGTTGTATATTTTGCAGCAGTCTGCTGCCTGTCTGACTGTTGGGCCTGGAAGGGATTCCAAGCTCACCTGCCTGGAGTGGTGTGATGAACTCTCCCTTAGCCTACGGAGTACATTTGAGTGAAGGTATGAGTAATTTAAAGCAGCAAGTCTGGTATGATCACTACCTGAACTACATGTTATCACACACTGCTTTTAAACTTGTCATTAATGTAATCTTCTGTCTGAATTGTAGGTTGTCAGCTGCTGTTTTGCTTTAGTTTAGTTGTTTGGATTTTAATCATTTTAGTACATCTTTGTTAGTGCCCCAGGACACACTCCCTGTTTAGTTTGCTTGTATTTTAGGTTATCAACTGGTTATTTTCTTTATTTTATTATTTTGCTTTGCGGTGGAGCTAGTGGCTGGCTTGTGGTGGAGACTGGGCATGTTGGTGTGGTTCCCTTCACAGATAGTAGTGATAACGGCACGGTGACGATTTGTGGTGACATGATTTGCGGTGGGCCGGTTTGCAGTGACTATCAATTGCAGTGGGCACATGCGGTGGGTAAGTTGGTCTACCCCTGGCGCACACCCTTAGTGGACTGTCTCTCCACAGCTGGCCTCTGCCCACTTTTTTTTCCCCCTCTCCTTTGATAATTTAAGCCATAACTGGGAGTGTACCTGTTTTAAAAACAAATAACCTGATTGTTAAATATATATTGTAATAAAATCTTTTCTACCATTCCTATTGCAATTTGATTTAAACCTAATTTCTAACATCCCTTTTACAGGCACTTCCGGTCATAAATTATCCATTAATAAATTATTTCTTCTGTAACCACGTCTGTCTTCAGTTAGTGAACCTGTTTAGCCTTCTGTATAACTTGGGTGCTTTGTTGAAGTAGCAATAAACATATCTTGGGGTGAGAGTCCCCAGGTGGCGTTGTCGGTTAGTTAGACTTGGGTGGCGGCTCCTCCCCCTAGCGCCACCCGCCTTGCCACAATCTGACATTGTCTGTAAAAGCAGAGACGTGTTTCTTTGTTTCATTTATGATCATTTGGAAGGTGAAGCTAGGGAGGATGTAAAGTACATATCTAGACTGGAAAGGGAGGATCCAGATAAAATCCTTGCCATATTGCAGGAGTTATATGGTTGTGCGAAATCCTATATGGCCTTGCAAATGACAACGTTCCTCAAAAACAATCTCCCCCACCGAATGGTAAGCAATATTCCTCTTTTCCTTGTCCATCTGAAACCGATACTGCCTGTTTTGTTCCTGCCACCGGCCGTTCATGCCCCCCACTCCTAGCCACAGTCATGACGCACCGCCTCCCTATTTCAGCTTCTCTTCATAGAAAGCTTACTATATTTAGGGTATGAGGAGTTGCAGCGTTTGCCTAGACCGGCGGGGGTGGGTGTGTAGCCACAGTCATGGTGCACCCCCACCCTATCTCTGCTTCTCCCCATAGAAAGCTTACATATACTTTGCGAGTAATGAGTCGCAGCGTTAGCCTAGACCGGCGGGGGAAGGTGTGTAGCCACAATCGTGGAACACAGCCTCCCTATCTCCCCTTCTCTGTAGCTCTTAGTTATGCGGTTATAGTTCTAGACTACAGGGGTACCTCCTTTTGACACACTAAGCTTCTCTCTCCTCTCTTTTTCCATCTGCGTATTCGTGTCACAGAAATGCTTGTTACTAACATAGCTCCGGGGAGCTTTATTCCCCGGAGTCCTTATGTTCTTTTTCTGCCCAGCATCATTTTGGATCATGATGGTACCTACATCATGGTGGCAGCTGTCGCCGTGGTCCTGCCCTACGCCCTGCTGTGCCCTATTACACCCTGCTACGCACTGCAATGCCTGGCTTCGACTTGCTATGTCCAGCCAATGCCCTGCTGTGCTCTACGACACCATTTACACTATTACAATATCTTTATTGTGACTATTATTGCCATTGTTCATCATACCCCCAACCGGCACCGTCAGACACGCCTACCAAGAGCCTGGGTCTGTCCAAGGTTTCTTCCTAAAAGGGAGTTTTTCCCCTTTCCACTGTCACACTTACGCATTCATGCATGCTCTGGGGGAAATCACTGGAATTGTTGGGTCCTTGTAAATTATACAGCGTGGTCTAGACCTACTCTATCTGTAAAGCGTCCTGAGATAATTCCTGTTATGATTTGACACTATAAATTTGAATTGCAGGCTTGATACTGCTGTCACTGTGTGGAGCCCGTTTCAAAAAGGAGGTTTAGTGAAAACTGAGTTTGTTAACCCTGAGATGAGGGGAAACTCTGGGTTTTCTGTTTCAGGAAGGGAGGTAATTTAAACCTGAAGAGGTTACTCCAGCCAGTTTCAGAAAGAGCGGTAACTTAACCTCAGTCAGTTACTGTGGTAACTGAGTCGGTGAACCTAACCTGGTCGGGAGCAGGTTTTCTTCAATAAACCTTGAGTTTCTCTCTCCTCCCTATGACCCAGTACTCTTTCATTTCCTCATTCAGTCTATATCAGGTGCATTTTAGTGCAGTGTTGTCTGCATGAATAAAATGTGTTGGTTTATGTTAGGCAGATTATAATTTTTTTTTTTTCTTGAACATGGCATGTCCTTTTGTCGACAATCCCGTTAATGAAAAAGCTGTATTACTTCAGAGTTAAACATGCGTCTGGAGATGATACTGAGGCCTGACTAGATGTATTTTCATTTCCAGATAACTACCTATTTGAGAGGTATAGTTTTTCTTCAGTCGATCAGATATGTAGGTACCTTATCTACTTCAACCATCGTGGACATGCTCTTACATCCGAGCAGATTCTTTGTCGCATTGTTTTTTGCAAACGGCAGTTTTCTTTACAACATCGGTGATGCGGAACATACTAGTAAAGCCACTGTATGCAGAGCCGTCAAAAGTGTGCCTTGCTCTGAAATGTTTAAACGTTTTTGTAGTGTTCCCTACAAAATCACAAACCAGTGAGAACCATTAAAACTAAATGATTATAAATTATAGTTCTGTTAATGACATGGTGCTGCAACCTCAGAATGGGATTAGTAGTAGCTTACTTTTTCACCTGCAGGATTGCACGTAAATGAAATTCTAGGTGTAATACCATTCCAGTTTTCAACAGTAATATTATAGGTTACCTGTGATTAAATATGAAATGAATACACTATATTAGAGCTTACACATTGACTCGAGCAGCAATTTTCTCCCACACCAATTCGCACTATTTTTCAGCAACAGCCATGTTGCTTTTTTAACAAAATATATATTCAAACTTGCTGTATGTGCGCATGAGTAGTTCGAGTTCCAGAGGTTAAAGTATGCCCACCAATTTGTTTGTGGTTATTGCCATGGTGAATCGTAGTATCATGGCTCCATTAATGCTGCCTTTTTATTGTGGTGGCGCACACGCTTAACTCTGAGTCAACCTACTCTGAGTTGATTAAACCAACTCAAATCAGAGTTCAGGGTTAGACTCAGTTTGTTAAACCTCCTTCCTGAAACGGGGCCCCCTGGTCTCTTTATTCTCCTAATACACACAGAGACCTAGGGAATAAGGCCCTCCTCTAATGGCTCTCTATTCGCTGAGCAAACTCTTTGGGCACATTACTTCATGTGATTGGTCAACAAAGCTTTCAGTCTAAATGACCAAATCAAAGTGGCTGCCAGCAAATGAAAACATAGATCACGGTTTGGTACAAAACACAGAAAACAGCCGCTCAATCGTGGATTAATCGCTCTTGAATTGCATGCAGTGTCTCTGTAGAGGCTCCGAAAAGCCCCATCTTCATGGCTGGATTTCTAAGCTTCTGGAAGGGCTATGAAGACACAGAAGAGGTATGTGGAAAGGGCTGGCTCTCAGCTATTCAGCTAGCACTACGACGAGACGATCGGATCAAAGGTCACGAAGCAAACAAAACATAAGCGCAAGTTGATTTTTGGATTTATTGTTTCACTCGCAGCTCCGCCGCACGGCTGGCTAGCTATCTGAATGACGAGTAGACGGTGGCTAGAACAGGCTAATAAGAGGGTTGGAAGAGTGCCCAAAACAACAAAAAGGCTGGTGGCCGTAACTAGCTAGTTAGCTTCCTCTAATAACGTAAGCATCTCTCTCTACCTTCCCGCTTATCCTCCATCCCTTTCCTCTCTTTTCCCTCCCCCTTTCTGAACCTGACCAATCAGCTGAACTAGGGAAACCTCTTCCCCCAATGAACACCCCAAGGGAGTCTCTCCCATATTAGTTCCCTAATTCCTCGTCCGTGAGGAAGAGAAAAGTCTTGAAAGCGACCTGGCAATCTCTGTTCCCTCTGCGACCTCCTAACTCCCTGATCCTCCAGAAGAGTTCTAGGAGTGGTAGAGGCATTTCTTAGCACTGCAGCTCCAAGCGGTGTCACCATCTCTCCTTGAAGAGCATCCGGCTGCCGCATTGGTGGACCTCTTCTGCGGCGCGGTGATCCTACACTCCATCAGTACTGGGGATGCACAGCCAACCGCCAGCAGCCTATTCACCTCCCCTATGCCCGCCAAGCTGCTGCGAACCAGATGCTACAATAAATGAAAGATTCTGGCATTATTGAGCCTTCCGAAAGTCCATGGGTGTCATCGGTCATTATGGCTCCTAAGACGGATGGGAAGTGACGGTTTTGTGTTGACTTCTGACCTTAAACAACAAAACAGTGAAAGACTCTCATCCACTGCCGCGGATAGATGAGTCCGACTATAGTCCTTGACAGTTACACTGGCTGCTGGCTCTTTCTCGGAAATGGGGGCTACACTTGCGGTCTGGATAACTGCAGGTAAGGGTGGCTGGTTGTCCAATGGGACTGGGGCTGTGGGGTTGTCAGCGGTTAGTGGCGAAGACTTCTTGCAGAAGGGACCTCCCCCTGAGAAGAGCCTGGAAAATGGGTTGGTTCTCCTTGTGGATCATCATCCTCAACTACATTACTAGTCATTTTGGGGATGAGGGGGTCACTCAGGAAGGGAATAGATATCCCGTCAGGGAACATAATTGTCTGTGTGTGGAAGTCCAGTAATAGTCCATGAATGCCTCCTTAGTTAGCACCAAGCATGTTTCATCATCAAACTCAGGGAATCCTTTTTGAGCGAGGTAGCGCCGCTCTGCTGCAAACACTCCTAGTGTCACGGCCTGCTGACCGTCACCCTGGCCTCCTTCATGGTATGTGTGTGAATGTAGTTTTTATGTTCTTTTTTCCCTTTTGGTGTGCCTGCCATATGCTTGGTTTGTTTTGGTTTGGCGTCCGTCTCTGTGTTTTGCTCTCTCCCACATGCTCCGGAAGCCACAGGTGGGCATGGTCACTGGAGCTCCTGCTTACATACCTGAGGCTCATCACACCACTCTGCACTCCTGTTCCTAATCAACTATCAACTCCCCTTTATAAGCCAGGCCAACCTTCCAGTCCCCCCCGGATCGTTCAATCAGCCTGTATGAGAACACGCCAGCCAATATAAAACTTTCACTATTGTGAATACCTTTTAGCTAACTTGTTTTTGTCCTATCTCACCTCAGACCATCTCGCCCTGTGCCTGGAACCTGATCTACCTGCCAGCACCGCGAGATCCAGAGCTCTGGAGCCCGGACCCCATTCCCTCTTTCTGACTCATCCGAACCACCTGCCACTCAAACCACATTGTTTGTTCAGTTCAATTAAATCACCTTAATTGCAACTATACTCTGGTCTGGGTTTGAATTTTGTTCACTGGCCCTGACACCTAGCTTTTCTCCAGGTGCCCGCACTCGTTCGTTAAACCTCTGCCGCATCACACCTGCGGGGGTGGTGGTCCCAAAGCGTCTTTCTAGTGCCCTGGATATAGCTTGTGGGTTATCCAGGTCCGCCACAGTCACATCTAGCAGTACTTTCCTAGCTTCACCTTCCAATGCTGAGATCAAATGGCCAGCTCTATCGGCTTGGGCCAGCCATTTGTGGTTGCTAGAAGACCAAACTGGGCCCAGTATGTTTCCCAGGAAGTGAGTCCATCATAGCGCCCAACCTTTAAGCGACCATCTCTGGGGGCTGGGCTGGTTGTTGCACCCTCATTAGGGCCGTGCTTAGTGTGGCAGTCAAAGCAGGTTAGCGGCCACAGGTGAACTAGCTGGGGCGGCAGTAAGGGAGCGACACTTTTCAAGTCTCTCCACAGGGTGAGAATCTGAACTGGCACCCTCATCTGAATGGTGGGTGGGTTGTGAATACATTAGCATCATGGACATCAGCAACTGCAGCATGCTTATTTTTGGATGTGGCCATTTTAGCACTGGCATTGTTGGTGCCCACATTTTCGTTATTAGCGTTAGCATAAGCCTCTGACTCATGATGTTTAGTCACAGAGCTATTCAATTCAGTTTTATTTATAGTATCAAATCATAACAAGAGCTATCTCGAGACACTTTACAGATAGAGTAGGACTAGACCACACTCTATAATTTACAAAGCCCCAACAATAACAATAATTCCCTCAAGAGCAAGCATTAGCGGTAGCTATTGCGACAGTGGCGAGGAAAAACTCCCTTTCGGGAAGAAACCTCGGCAGACCCAGACTCTTGGTAGGCGGTGTCTGACGGTGCCGGTTGGGGGTCTGATGAACAGTGGTAGTAATAGTCACAATAACGATAATGGAACAGTGACTACAATGGTAGTCGTAGTAGTTCATGTCATAGTAGGGCACAGCAGGGCGTTACGGGGTGTAATGTGGCACAGCATGGGTGGACGTGGTAGGACGCAGCAGGATGCAGCCGGACACTGCAGGGAATCGCAGAGCGTAGCAGGGTGTAGCAGGTCCCTAGCGACAGCTGCACCCACGACCCAGGTCTTGGTGCCACCCTAATCCAAGGCGATATTCTGGGTGAAGAAGAAACATAAGGACTCCGGGGAGTAAACTCCCCAGAGCCAGGTTAGTAACAAGCATTTCTGGGAGAAGGATGCACATAAAAGGAACAAATGAAAAGAGAGATGAAAGAGCAGCTCTTTGTGTCATAGGGAGGAAGGAACTTCCCAGCAGTCTAGAATTATAATAGCATAACTAAGAGAGGCAGGCTAAAGAGAGGTGCCGGGTCGGGCTTGAACTCTCCCCTGCCGGAACAAGCTGTACTTCCTGCCTCCCTCAACTCTCACTATATTATTGATTATATGATAGGTAGATCTGATGACTATGGAAAAGTCCAAAAGCACGCTCCATTGAAAGGCTCATTGTCTGCATAAAGCCATCCTCTATTCTAGCTGTAATGTCTTTCTCTAACTCTGTGATAGAACTTGGTTGGCCATACATTTTAACTTTGGGATCTGCCAGAGTAGTGACATCATCGATGACTGGTCGGCTGATGCAAGGTCTACGTACGTCCGGATTGATTAAATTTAATCCTCCAGGGCATGGTCTGGCTGGTGCAGCAACTTGAAATGGACTTTTCCTCATAGCTTCGGGGATGTCCGTCAGCAATGTAGCTAGCGGTGAGTGAGTTATTTTTCCCACCTTTCTCCATACAACTTGGTCATCCTCTGTCGGCTTCCTCCTTGGTGTTTCAGGGGGAGTGTATAGGGCATAGCGGTCCGACTTTCCGTTACGTTCAGTCATCTTGTTTCCTCGGTGGTGGCTAGCAGTGGTAGCTAGCTATCGTGCGGGGAATGGAAACATGGTTGATCCCAGTTCTGACACCAGTGTAGCGCTTGTGGCTCTGCTGCACGGCTGGCGCATCAATCACTGCTTCCTCTCGTAACGTAAGCACCTCTCTCTACCTTCCCACTTATCCTCCCAGGGCTCCGTACTCGGCCCCCTCCTCTTTATCTACATTATCTACATCCTCCCCCTTGGTCAGTTATTCTGCCACTTCAACCATGGACTTCCACTGTTACCATGATGACACCCAGATCTACCTCAGCACCAAATCCCCCCACAATCCTCCCCTCTCCCACATCAACTCCTGTATGTCAGCTATTAAAACCTGGATGCAACACAACTTCCTCAAACTCAACAGGGATAAAACAGAATTCCTCCTCATAGGCTCCAAATCCACACTCAGTAAAATCAATAACCCCACTCTCACCATCGACGGCACCATTGTCTCCCCAGGCCCGCAGCCTTGGTGTGATCTTTGCTTCCACCCTTTCGCTTGAGCCCCACATCCGCCATGTCATTAAAACCTCCTTCTTTCACCTCCGCAACATCGCCAAAATCAGACCCTCTCTCACACACCCCGCTGCTGAAAGACTCATTCACGCCTTCATCTCCTCCCAACTGGACTACTGCAACTCCCTTCTCCTTGGCATCAGCTATACCTACATCAACCGACTCCAACTGGTCCAGAACCGGGCGCCCGACTCATCACTTGCACCAAATCCTGGCACCACATCACTCCAGTCCTAAACCAACTCCACTGGCTCTCCCACCTAATCACCTACAAAATCCTGGTCCTCACCTACAAAGCCCTCCACCATCAGGCCCCCTTATACCTCACTGACCTCTCCCCCTACCAACCCTCATGGTCCCTCAGACACACCTCAGCCGATCTTCTCTCCATCCACAAGTCCAACCTCCACAGTTTTGGGGACAGAGCCTTCTCCAGGGCAGCTCCCAGGCTCTGGAACTCCCTCCCCCAAGAGATCCGCACCTCTGAGTCCCTCACCATCTTCTAGTCCCGCCTCAAGACCCATCTCTTCACCTCTGCCTATCTATAGCCCCACGCCCCCCTCCCTTTTCATCTGTGCCTGAATCTTGTTTTGTTTTCTACCTTGCCCTGTAAAGCGACTTTGAGTCCTTGAAAATTACTATACAAATTCAATTTATTATTATTATTATATCTCCCTCCCTTTCCTCTTGTTTCCCTCCCCCTTTCTGAACCTGACCAATCAGCTGAACTAGGGCAACATCTTCCCCCAATGAACACCCCAAGAGTCTCTCCCATATTAGTCCTGCAGGGTCGCTACATTATGTTACAAAGACACTGTCATTCTATGATGGATTAAAAAAGCTTCTGGATGGGCTACAATTGTCAGAGGACCTTGATGAAACAACGCTTTTCTCTGCTTCTAAACATAAAAAATGTAAGTCTCTACACTGTATTGATCTGGAGATATATGAGGTGTGTGAATGCCGTGTTTTTCTGTCATCTGCAACAGCGCCGACCGTGTGGGGTTAAAACAAGAGTTTGCTAAGGCACTGTGAGTGATGGTCCCTGAATATACTTTGTTTCCCATTGAAACACATAAATAAAAGTGTCAAAATATGTCTATGGAAACGCATCAGTGATGTAGCAGAATTCTAAGGAAAAAAATAATGGAATATTCCAACTGTAAGATAGCAAAATATGACAAAGAACTCAGGGAGATAGCACTGAAGTGCAAGTTTAATTGATCCTTTTGAGGTGTGTTTCTTTTGAGGGTGCACACCAGCAATTGCTTTTTAATTTGTTTCAAGCAGAGCAAATTGTGCTGATGACCTCTGTGACTGTGCAGAGATGGAAGGTAGGTATCTTTTATTGCCCAGACTACCAATTTAGTTTTATAAGAGCCAAAGGAGTAAGCCTGGTCACAGGAGTCTGTGTTTAGCGGTCATCAAACCAACTGGTTATAAGAGAAATTAGGAACACAATCAGAGATGAGAGTGTAGGAAGCTAAAGGTCAGCTTATGTTTCATGAAGCCTTGTGACAATAGGAAATTAGAATAGGCCCTGATCTGTTCTGAAGTCATGTTCTTTACATTAGGGCTGGTCAGAAAGAATCTCAAAAAGTGACACTTCATACAATTTAATGCAAATTCAGTCAATTAGGGGGTTTGTTCACATTATCAATCATTCAACATTAACATCAATTATAACATTTTGCTGTAATTCATCAGCTTAATCTGTTCCTTAAGCAGAAAAACATCACAAAGTGGATCTGCTCAGTCAAAGGTTTTCAAAAGCCTGGAAGAACAGATCATTCTTTGATTTCACAATTCTACTGATATTGTGTGTCTTGCTTTTAAAGTCAGCACTTATGAGAAACAAAAATGACAGGATATAACTCTGTTCAAAAGAAGTTTAAGAGATGAAGCACACACTGTACAGATCCAGCATTAAATTAACTTGTCAGGGGGAAAAAACAATAAAGACAACATAGAATGTATAATATTGTTAAGGTATAATAAGCCAAGAAAATTAAGACAGCCTGGTTTGCTTTGAAAATAGCTGTACTAGTTTGTAGACCATTGGGGTTTGTCCAATTCATTTCCTCCTAGAAATTACGTTTGTATACTACAAAATCATTTTGCCTAATATGTCTGGATGAAACATGGGCTTAATGCTGCAGAGGTTATGTTGACTAGAAACTTTTATCCAGTCCAATAAGTGCTGTGTTTTTGTGCCACACAGAAGTTGTAGGGAGGTGCTCTGGGTGGAGGATGTGATGAAGGAGAGTGATTAGGTTTATGCTACTAAAACACTTTGGATATGATACGGGAGGGATCGTGGTTTAAATTAGGAACTAATTATAGTTCTTTGAATATAAGTTAACACATTTTGTCTCTTGTCACTGTTGATTTTTTCAATACAGAATTAAAATCTTTCCCTGACCCTAACCAAGTACATTGAGTTGGTACATAGCCATTTTTATTAACACAATTTGCTAATAAGTTTATTAAAAATACCTTGACGGCTGGGATGTTTGACTGAGATTTGACAACCTATAGACCACAATCTAAAGCCTTTTATTGTATAGAGACTTTACGTCTTCTTTTGGCTTGGTGCATGGCTTTTAACATGACTGCTAGCAGAAGATAATAATACTATTTGCCTTCAGTAAAGCCAATGTGGTGACAAAGCCAGTGAGGCCTTGTTTCCTGTAGAAGCTTTCAGAGGTTCAGTGCTCAGTGGATCAAAGTGGAACAGAAGTGTGTATATAAATGTACTCATTCTTTTAATTAACCTTACCTGTTACATATTTTGGTAAAAGACAAACGTTCACTCTGCTTGAGTTAACACAACATTTGAGTATTTTTCTCAATTCAATTTTATTTATAGTGTAAAATCAGGAATTATCTCAGGACACTTTACAGATAGAGTAGGTCTAGACCACACTCTATAATTTACAAGGACCCAACAATTCCAGTGATTCCCCCAAGAGCATGCATGAATGAGTAAGTGCGACAGTGGCAAGGAAAAACTCCCTTTTAGGAAGAAACCTCGGACAGACCCATTGGTAGGCGGTGTCTGACGGTGCCGGTTGGGGGTATGATGAACAATGGTAATAATAGTCACAATAAAGATAATGACTAGAAATAATAGTTGTAATAGTTCATGGTGTTGTAGAGCACAGCAGGGCGTGGCAGGGCGTTGGCCGGACATAGCAAGTCGATGCCGGGCATTGCAGAGTGTAGCAGGGTGTAATAGGGCACAGCAGGACATAGGGTAGGACCACGGCGATAGCTGACATCATGATGTAGGTGCCATGATGATCCAAGATGATGATGCTGGGCAGAAAAAGAACATAAGGACTCCGGGGAATAAGCTCCCCGGAGCTATGTTAGTAACAAGCATTTCTGGGACATGAATACACACAGATGGAAAGAGAGAGGAGAGAGAAGCTCAATGTGTCAAAGGAGGTACCCCGGTAGTCTAGAACTATAACCGCATAACTAAGAGCTGCAGAGAAGGAGAGAAAGGGAGGCTGTGTTCCGTGATTGTGGCTACACACTAGAGCCCTGCGCGGGACTGTTTTCTTCATCCCGCTCCCGGCGAATTTCTGACCATTACCGCCCGCACCCGCAACATGTGTGTTACACTCCCGCTTGCTCCCGCAATGTGTATGTCCACTCCCGCCCGCACCCGCAAAAATCTGAGAATTTATGCCCGCACAATAATAGAGATGCATTGATGTTGTGTCTTCTCCCGTCCCGCTTGAGAAAACACATAATTTTATAGGTTAATAGGGAGAAGATGCAGGCAAAGAAGGCAGGTGCTTGCTGCTGTTAGGCGGGGAGGAAGGAGCAGAGGATGAGGGAGAGAGGAGAGGGAGAGAGGGGGAGGAAGGAGCCGAGGATGAGGGAGCGGGCGGACGGAGCCTTGACGGAGCAATATATGTATATCTATGGTTTCTGCTGGCGTGGGGGGGTTCCAGGCTACATCCCGATCCTGCAGTGTTTATTTTAGCCGCCTGCTTAAAACTGCCGTGGGACCCGGCGGGACCCAATCCCAATGCAGCCCTCTACTACACACCTTCCCCGTCCGGTCTAGGCTAACGCTGCGACTCCTTACTCCCTAAGTATACGTAAGCTTTCTATGGGGAGAAGCAGAGATAGGGTGGGGGTGCGCCATGACTGTGGCTACACACCCACCCCCGCCGGTCTAGGCGAACACTGCAACTCCTCATATAGTAAGTATAGTAAGCTTTCTATGAAGAGAAGCTAATCTCTATTTGATTAATAAAAAAAATCTCTATTTTGGTTATTTTGTGTATAAGCAAGGAGATACTACACATCTGCTGTTCCATGAAGAAAGTGTTATGCTGTCATTGTGTATAAGGTTGTTCTGTTACTGCTTACATAAACAACCAGGGATGGATGTGACAGATCCCATTAAAACCCATAGATCCCTTAAGTAGTTCTCCACCTCAACCCTCAAAAAACTGCAACTATGGCCCCTTTGCATTTTAAATGCTGCTAGAAATGTGCAATGCTTTAGAAATATTTCAATAGTGCAAACCCATAAATGTGGGCTCTGATTCAATTTTCTGACAACCCACGTGATGGATTTACTCTGGTTAAGATAACTTTTTGAAAGCATTTCACCTGACTTCTCATTTCAAACTCCCATGGCAAGAACAAACACAATAATGCCAACATAGTTTTACATTTCAAGATAGACACTAAAACTGTAAGATGAGTCGAGGCAAGAGACTGTTTCCTCGTATTCCTCATGTTTTGTGGAACATAAGAGAGTTTAATGTAATTCAATGTTTTGTAATGTATCTACATCTGCTATGCATGATGTCTCAGACTTCAATAGAAAATATTATGCTGTCACTGTGTTCAAGGCTGATAATAGTATTCCTGTGATAGATATTCGTGTTCTGCGCCTTGATTGAGAATAAAAGAAAAGGCAATAATTAATATTTAGGAATGATTCTTTCATAAAGCTGTATTTTGTTTCTTCTTCTATTACTGTAATATGACAAAACATGTGGACAACACAGGACATAGCAGAGTAGGTATATATTAGTACATTATATATATACATTATGTAATTTGTAATTGGATAGCAGGGAAATAGTTAGGGAAATTTGGTGTGTCAATAAACTCCAGAGCCTTTTTGGGTTTAGTAAGATGAGTAACTATTTATACTGAAAGAAAATACTGAAAGAGCAACTGTTGCTGGCTGCCGCTCGTATGGTGCCGGAACTGGATCTATAAAAGAAGGAGAAAGAGCAATAGCGGATGGTAGGGCTGACCGATTCCAACTCTTTTTGGAATATGGTAACACTGTTGATTTGGACCAGTTGATGGAGTTTGTGTTTGTGTTAGTTTGTGATTTTAGAGAATCTATTGACAAGGTTAATGTTTTCTTGTAATGACACTTTTGGGTTCTGTAAATCAAGTAAGATATAATCTGCATATAGATTTATTCTGTGGTTTACGTTGATAAATTGTAT